>NW_027186296.1:92154739-92234530 GCF_028583685.1 Petaurus breviceps papuanus | reverse complement strand
ATTACTATAATCAGCTTTGGCAAGAGGCTTGTCTGCAGCACTTGTTTGCTATACTTAAGAGAATGGTAATAGGAAAAGTCTGACTATTGCCCATGTACAAGAACAGACAGCAACAGAGACAGGCAAGCCCAAGGAAGCAATGTTGGGGGTAGGGGTGAGGAAGGATGTTCCTGATGGGCACTTGGGAAAAAGAGAGTGAGAAATCCAGGATTTTTGCATGTGCTCAATCCCAGTACCCCTAGAATAAAGAGGGAGAGAAAAGGAATGTGGTTGTGGGATGGAGCAAAGTCCTTTATTTCATTCCCTGGACTTTTCCATGGACCAAACTCTATCTCATAACCTTCCCTTTCAAAGTGGACCCTCAACAGGAAGGAGTTGTGAGGCCTGCCTGTGTCAAATGTTAACTTCACTCTGTCTCCCAAAACAAAGCCCAAACAATTCACTAGCATCAAAGTTAAGCTTATTGTAATCCAACTGCCTGGGTCAGGTGAAGAAAATGGAAGACACAAAGATGTGAAAGCCATTGTTTATGGGGAACTGACAGATGGAAATTCCTTTTGAGTCAGGGGACAGATTAAAGCAAAATTAGAAACAACACTAACATCAATAGCATAGGAGTGAAAACTGCAGACAGAATATACTGGAGGGAAGTAATCAGAGAGTGGGAAACCTAAATCCTGATTTCAGCTAAAACACTTCTCTGAAAAACAAGCTGAAAAGTGTATGAAAAGAGAGTGCCTACAGCCCCTGAATCAATAGGGAAAGTTGTGACAAAAAAGGTACCAGGTCGTCTACATTGAAAGAGACATAGTTTCCAGGAATAAAAATATAGTCCCACTATCTGCCATCCTGGGCATACTTTATTTGAAATGTTATGTTGGGTTCGGGGAACTATAGTTTATAAAGGGCATTGATTAGCTGGAGAGTTTCCACAGGGGGACAACCAATATGGGAACATCCTTGAGTCCAGTTGAAGGCACTGGACAAGAGAAGACTCATGGAGACAGGTGGGTAGGTGGGGTAGAATTGATAGCTGCTTTCAAGTATTTTAAGGGTTATCACATAGAAATGAGATTAGACTTGTCTAATTTGCCCCATAGATGGAGCTAAGAGCAATGAGTCAGAGTTGAAAGGAAGCCAATTTAGACTTGATTTCAGGAGGAAAAAAACTGATTCTTAATAATTAGGTCTATCTGTAAGTGAAATGGCATTATCTTGGGAGTTAGTGGGTCCTCTCTTACTGGAGGATTTCAAGCAGTCAGAAAGTCAGTCAGTCAATGAGTATTAATAGATATTTACTTATTAAAAGCCTAAAATGCTATCATTGTATGTGGATTCTCTTCCAAAATAGGTACCATTTGACTCCAGACATTTCTATTTTCTTGTATGCGGCAGTACTCTTTCTCCAAGGTTGAACAGGCCCTGAAAAGTGAGTCCTTAAACCGTATTAAAGGAAGAAGGGTGAAGGCAAAGAGTAAGAAGCTTTCTGCCAAAGGTATGCTTCATCTTGGTTTCAAGGTCTTCTTATCTCTGAGGTGTCCTAACTGTGAGTCCAAGGCTCATTCACTATTAAGTCTTAATCTCTAGCATTAATACATTCCTTGTGTTTAGATTTTTCTCTTGATTTAGTCCTATCCATTGCTCCTACTTTCCCCTTGCTTCATCTGCTTTCAGCTTGTCTTCCTGATCCCCAAGTGCCTGGTGGCACTGACTTCTTTGACAAGATGCTTTTTCTTCCTAGCTAAACATTGATTCCACTGGTATCTCTTGCCCTCCCTCCAAATAAATCCACTAGCAAGTCTTTCCTCTGTTCTGGGCACACATCTCCTGTACAGCTTACTTGAGATGGGTCTCTGTTCTTGATTGTCACACCCTTTCCTCTCCCCAGCTGTTTATTCTCTTGTCTCTGTGTGTATCCATTCTGAACTTGTAGAAACTCCCAGTTTCTTCTAACTATGCCCTCCAGTGTCACCATCTGGGGCTCTCAACCTCCTGGAAGGAACAACTTGATCCTTTGCCTCATAGAGCTCATATATTATCCTGCACATAGCAGTTAAAGACATTCTCATCGCACAATGTGTCCTGTTCTAAGATGTCCAAACATCATCCTTTCTTGTATAATATTTACATACATAAGAGCCTAAATTTACATTTGATTATATCTGCCTCAGGCCTGAATTTTCCTCTGGTTTTCCAATAAGGATTTTTTTGTGGGGGAGGAGGGGGATGTGACTTTAATGTACGTAGTTATTGGGTCCTCTATCTGCCTTCCTCCTCTGGTGGTCCTCAAACCACCATCTGAACTCAGAAGGCAGTGCAGATAGGAGATCCAGAAGAGGATGATGCACACACAGTTGACTGGGGGGATAAACAGCTGGGGAGGAATCGGGATGTGACCGATAGCTGAACATGGTCCAATGAGTCAGGAGGTCTGTAGAACAGACAAAAGAGAACCCTTAGTAGGGTGTTGGTCCTGCACTATTCGCTGGCGTGGAGACCAAGGAAAAACAAAAGGAGCTCTGAAAGTATTCTTTACTTCCAAGAAATGCTTGACTGAGTGAGCAGCCTGGAGTAAGACTCCTGGTAGAATAGTGGACAAGGATGGTGAGGAATTCTCCCGATTGCTAGGGAGCTAGACAATGGAGAACACGGCACTGTGATACTCTCTTCTTGAATGTGGGGAAGGCTACAAGTATAGGAATGGAGAAGAGGAGGTGAAGAAATCCTCAGTCTCCCTAGGAGGCCTCTACTGAGGAGCCACATGGGAGAAGTGATAGAAGAAAAGATAGCCATTGTGTGCTGTAAGTAGCTGAAGGTAGACATGATCATTGTGACTTCTAATACGGCTTCTAATAGAGATTCCATTTCCATTCCATTTACTGTAGTTCAACAAGCCCTCGTGGTAAGTGATCATTATATGCTAGGTATCATCGTAAGTACTAGAGACATAACTAACCTCAAGGAATATACTCTACTTGGGGGAAACAACACCTACATTTGATAAGCAAATATGAAATATATTAGAATCAAATGTAAAGTAATTTTGGGATAAGGGACCAGTAACAATTTGTGGTGGGGATCAGGAAAGGTCTCATGTAGGAGAGGCACAAGAGTTAAGCTTTGAAGGGATACAGGGATTCCAAAAGGAAGTGAACAGAGACTATTCCCGTCATGGGAAAGACCCTGTTTAAAAGTTCAGAGACAGAGAAATAGTTCTGGGAGTCATCCAAAATGAAGAGATGATAATCTAGCCTAGAGAGTTGATGAAATAACCAAGAGGCTATAGAGATAGAAGCGCAGAGAGCCATGTGGTATGCCAATTCAGGGGAGGGCATAGGACATGAATAATAAACTTGTAAATGATACTGAGAAGTGGTGGTGTGGCAGGCAGGAGGAAACCAGGAAAGAGCAGTGTCAGCACCTCCCTCCCCTCCATATATGTATACATACATAAATGTATGTATATGTGTACACATACACACACACACAAACTAGTTGGTGAGCAGCTACCTACCCATATTTCTTTTGTCATGTATTCATGCTTTATAGTATGATCCTTGATGAGATTCTTCATTCTTAGAGATTTCAAGTTTCAAGTCTTCCAGGTGCTACTAAAAGAGTGCTCAAGAGGAAAATGACTTCGAGGGAGGTAAAGACAATGTACTGAGGATACATTGACAGCAAGTTGTGAAGCATCAGTTCAAAAGGCTTAGTTGAAACATACCTGATTGCAGTGCTTTGTTAATTCAATAAGGTCTTGGCACTTTTTTCTTCCTTCCTTCCTTCCTTCCTTCCTTCCTTCCTTCCTTCCTTCCTTCCTTCCTTCCTCCTTTCCTCCTTCCTCCCTTCTCTCTGTTTCTCTATCTCTCTGTCTCTGTCTCTCTTTCTTTGTGGGGAGTTATCTACCTAAATCTCACTGGTCATGTTTTCAATATGACATTTGATTGGAATCTTCATTCTTGGATATTTTATCTCAAGTCTTCCATGTGCTATGAAAATAGCATGCAAATATATGTGACAATTGATCTTGTTAGATAGCTAGGTGTGCAGTGGATAGAGCACAAGGCCTGGAGTCAGGAAGACTCATCTTCTTGAGTTCAAATCTGACATCAGACATTTACTAGCTGGGTGGGGCAAGTTATTTAATCCTATTTGCCTCAGTTCCTCATCTATAAAATGATCTGGAGAAGGAAATGGCAAATCACTCCAGTATCTTTGGCAAGAAAACACCGAATGGGATCATGAAGAGTCAGATACGATGGAAATTACTAAATAGCAACAATAATTGATCTTGGTGATGTGCTGCAGAAGTGATCTTTCCAAACTAATCAATTTGTGTAGAAAGATCATGTGACTCAGGACCAGAGTCCCCAGCACTCCAACTCAATTGTATGCTATTCTGACTGTGAGGGCTTAGAAAAGTCCCTTAACTTCTCTGTATTTGTTTCCTTATCTGTGAAATAGAGTTAGTTTAGATGACATCAGCATCTAATCTAATGTCAAGATTCTATGATTCCATGATAGCATCTAAAGGTATTACACATAATTTCAATTATATCTACTAATGTATGTTAATATATGTATATATATTTACATATATAGGTAAACATATAGAAGAGAATAGCAGACAAAAAGTTACAACATTATGACAGTACACTAGACATTTGAGTTTAGCTTTGTAATTGTTTAGAAATTATAACATTTGCTGCATTGGGCTTCCTAGCTTGGCTTCTTAAAATACAAATTCTATTTTCCTAGGTTTCTAATGGTCCAATACATCAGACTGGCACTATTTTTTTCTTTTTCCACTTAATACTATTCTTTTTAAAGTGAAAATTATTTAAGATGAATTATTTCACCTGAAAGGTTAGGAAAGTCTTGAACATTAAAAAAAAAAGCTTCCTTTCTAGGAAATGACAGAATTGCTTTCTAATTAAAGAGAAGGAATTTGTGACTGAAACTTATTTAGAGCACAGAAGAGAAGAAGAGAAAAGGAGAAGAGAGGAGAAGAGAAGAAAGGAGGGAGAAGAGAGGAAAGAACAGGAGAGTAAAGGAGAAGATGGGAGAGGAGAGGAGAGGAGGGGGGAGTGGAGGAGACCAGGAGGTGAGGGAGAAGTGGGGAAAGGAAAGGGAAGGGGAAGGAGAAGGGAAAGGAAAGGAAGGGGAGGGGAGTGGAGGAAGGGAAGGAAGGAGGAATGGAGCGGGGGAGGAAAAGAGGAAGGGAGGGAAGGAGGGGGAGGGAGGAGAGAGGGAGGGAGGAACAGAGGGAGGGGAGGGGAGGGGAGGGAAGGGAATGGGTATTTCTTGATATTTTGCTTTGGAAGTGGGGCAGGGGAAATACAAATTTCAAAACTGAGTTGGGAAATCAAAGAATCATAGAGCTAGATCTCTATCATGAAGCCTGACTCCATGTTTTTATAGATGAGGAAACTAAAGCCTAAATGGACCTGTCCGGTGTGGAATTCCTATTCATAACTCTGAGATTAATATTGTTATCCTTCAATGATTAAGATGAATGGACACTAGGAGATTCCAAAGCTCAGGGCTTGTACCATTTCTATGGTAATTTTCCTTCTCTACAATGACACCAGTGACCTTCCGGGAATAGTAATAATAATAATAATGATACTTAAATTTCTATTGCACTTTAACATTTCCAAAATGCTTTGCATATACTCCCCCATTTGATTATATAAGAATCAACTCTATGAGGTAATTATTACAATTATTATCATTTTCATTTAAGGAAACTAAGCCTCAAAGAGTTTAAGTGACTTGTCACATGCTTTAGGAGCAGGTCCCTGAGCTTTAGGTTGGTAGTATCCACAGATGGAAGGACCAGGAATGAAACTGAAAAGGTGGAGGATACAATGACCTTGTGCTATGGACTTGGCTTGGTGTTTTTCTGTTTATTTGTCTACATGAGAGAACTGGAGAGACTTAGGATTTGAAAACACGGAAACCTCAGAATGACTACCTGTGATTCTAACTCAGAGACATTTGGTAGTTATTGGGCAAATTTCCATTAGATAGTCTAGACTTCAGAGATTAGATTTGGGAGCTATATGGAATAGTTAACATAAGCTAACAGAGATCTTAGGTAGAGTAACCCAAGTCCCTACACCAGGAAGAAGAATATAAAAAAAAGACTAAACCTAAGGATATTGACTGACTGGGAAGATCATATTCTTTATTCTAAAGAGCTTGGTACTAGGTATAAGAATCTCCTGATGGGATGAGATGCTTTATTTGCCAAGACCCTGAGGGAACAAGAAAGGATAACCCAAGGAAAAATGTTTTGTTGGCACCAGGTAAGGATTTTTGCTTTTTTTTTCCAAAAGAGAAGGAAGAGGCTGATTGGCTTTAATCTAAAAGAATATAGCAGCACCTCCTCTTTCCTTGAAGAACAAGCTAAGGATTTAAACAGAGACCAAAGCTGGAGTCAGAAAAGTAGTATCCAACATAAATGATAGGATGACATCTAATCATTTTGATTATTTTTGCAAAGATTGTAGGTTTGCAGAGATTGTAGAAGATCACCAGGAAACATTGTTAGTGGGAAGAAGGTGATGATTTCACTAGAAAACATCAGTGGTCCTACAGTGTCACAGATATGAATTGCTCCTGAATGCCTATGCCTTGTCCACATGTGTTCCATATATTTACATACATCATGCATATTTATGGGAGAATGTTGTCCAGGGATATAGGGAAAACTTTTCATTGCTACTTTTCTTATTATGCCATTTTCTTAAATGCCATGGATTTGGGATAATTGTGCCCTCTGTCTGATCACTGAAGGTAAACACATCAATGAGAGCTCATGAGCTATGGTATTCAGAGATGTGGAGTCACTGAGAAGCCTGAACCTGTGACAGCCATTTGGGGGGGTGGACATCATGTGATTTGAGGGGTGGTTATTCCACCAGCACATGTAGTAGGTATAGGAGATGGGACTAGAACTCAGGTATCTCCTGGCTCTGAATCCAACAATCATTCCACTAGGCGATGCTGCCTCCTATCAGAAACTGGATCATTGCCAACTAGGAGGGACATAAAGTCAAGTAAGCAGGCAGAAGACAATTTGACACCTGTCCAATGAGTCTTTCACATCCGGCATATGTGTCTTCAATTCTCTCCAGTTGTTACAGCATTATTGTTCCATTTCAGGTTACTTATCTTATTGAGTGAGAAACAATGAAAAGCTACTATGAAATATGATCAGAAAATACTTCCTAAATGACCCAATAAAGAGCTCATAGTGCTGGATTTTAAGAAAAAGCCTTGATGCTAAATAACTCCAGTGATTCCCAGAAATCAAGACTTCCCAGAAATCCTTCCTGACGTATAGTGCATGTCTGATTTACATAAACAAATCGAGCAGAGATTTTACTCAGTGATCTCTTCAAGATTTATCTCTGTCAAATGCTGGAAAAGCTGGCAAAGTACAGCATCTGTGTGATTCAGGACTGCTTTTTGACTGAGGCTCCTGCAGTCCTGATACAACAATATCTCCAGGAAACTGCAAATATTCGCTTGATTTCAATTAGCTGCCTCCACACAGTCCATTGGCTCTTCAGCCAGCCCAGAAAACATGATTTTTAGCATTGCTTAAGCTGCATGACTTGACAGATAAGCACTGAACTCCTACCTAGTCATTACTGAGCAAGATTGGGGCCTTTTGTGTTTTATCAGTTTACCCGCTGGTATTTATTTAACATGATTTGTGATGGACTTTAACTTTTTTTTGTCAGTTTGAATTTCAACTTGATATTAATTTATCTCTATCTTCTGATTAACACAGTGCTCCTTCTATGACCCAGCACTGAATTTGTCTTTGAAAAGGTGCACTAAATACAAATCTGGGAATTGAATAGTCCCAACTCTTGAATGCTACTTTTAAGCTAGCACAGTCCTTAGCATGCTTTTGAACCTCTGACAAGAGAAAGCACTGACATCTTTCTGCCAACATTTTCCTAAACCACAAATTGCTCATGCATTAGGATTTTTCTAGAAATGGCAAAAAAAGGTTATGAAGCAAATGTATTCCTAAAATGCAGGTCTGCAAGTCAGGGTAATTTCAGAGTATAGCACATAGGCTGAAAAGATGGCCGATGCAAGAATTGGATTTAACTATAGATGATAACCCAATTTTCTCCATAGCCCTGTAACTCAATAAGTCTTTAATGGCTTCATAGATAAACAGATGGATGTCATCAAAAGGCACAGAATGATAAATCTGATTGGTGTCTGAATGATTTTGCACTACTTTATCCCCAAAACAAGTAGCTAAAGAAATATGCAAAAGGCAAAAGCAACAAAAGACTCAGCATGGGAATTTAAATTGTTTGATTAGAAACAGTTGTATTTTCCCAGTGGCATAATCCTGAAAGCAACCAGGATGTCAAGGGACAGAAAATTCAATATATCTTTTTAATGAGGGTTCTTCCTTTGAAGATTTACATTTTTTGGGGTTTGGGTTTATTTGTTCTATTTATTTGACTCTGCTTTGTTTTATACACATTTCCAAATATTCAATTAGAGTTTGTTGGAAGATTATGACTTTCAATTTTCTGTAATAGTGCAGAGTTTATAGACTCGAACCTCAGCTGCCCTATTTTTGTTGGTCAAAGAAAACATGAATTCTTTGACTATTTCTTCTCCATACACAGGAATTTTGCAATATTGGGGTTTCAGGAAAAGCTTTGGAATAGATTTTAAAAATCATGCTCATAATGCACTTAGCATTTTAGGATGTCTCATAAATTTCAATTTGATTGTTATTGGTTAATTGGTTGTTACATCCTCACTGTCTAACCTGATGTTAATGACAGCTCAGCTAGTTCCTGACAGGATCATGGAAAACACAGAACTCCCTCCTCTTCCTCTTGGTGTAAATTGTAAATTGCTCTGCTGTAAATTCTCAGTAGCAAAGAGGTCTAGCAAATGTCTGATTTTACAAAATGGGGGTAGTTGCTCTAGAAAAACCAAAGCAATAAGAAGCACTATGAAATGTACAGGTTACTGGTTGATTTCTTCTTTGTCTTACTATAACTATCTGGCCGGAGTGGGAAGATTTCCAGCTGAATGGGACAGTGGTTCTGAATATCTTAGTGTAGGTACAGCCATGTTTTGATACAAATGAATTTGTCTACCTGTTTTTTAATTACAAACATTCATAGGCTCCTAGATCTAAATCTGCAAGGTATGTCAAAGGCCACCTAGTCTAAACCTGCCATTTAGAGATGAAGAAACTGAAACCAAGAGTGGTTAAAGAACCGACCCAAAGTCACACAGGCAGTAGATATCAAAGGTGAGATTTGAACCTTATTACTCTTACTCCAGTCAGTCTTTTGGGTTTAGTCTCCTAAGATGTTATCCATACAGAATTCTGCATGTTGTTCTGTCAGAAGTCCAAAGAATCTAACAGTCTGTGTAGAAAGATTCAAGTCAAATTCTATACGCAAACTAATCTATAGTTGTCACTATGATGTGTCCAGAGGAGTCCAAAAGCAAGAAAGAAGAAATATTAAATATAATAAGAAGAAATACCTTTCTTATTTTGGTAGCTAACATGGAAAATATATTGTAAAGGAAAGATACTGGAAGCTGAGAGTTTTGTAAGGAGGCTATTGAAATAGTACAGAAAGAAGATTCTGAGAGTAGTGACAAAAATATGTGAGGGATAATGTGCAGACAAAATTGACAGGATTTCACAAATAACTGGATGTTGGGGGTGTTAAGGAATGACTCCCACTCTGTAGAGGGAGTCAAAAATATTTAATTTTTGAGCATGAATAGCTGGGGGTGAGGGGACTCTCGTAAATAGAAGTGGGGAAATTGGGGAGAAGGGCACATTTTGGGGTAGTAAAATGTTGAGTTTGAGGTGCTAATGGAACACATTCAGTCAGAAAACGTTTGTTAAGTGTCTACTATGTGCCAGGAACTGTGCTAAGGGCTGCAGAGTAGAAAGAAAGGAAACAAACAAACAAATAACAGCTGGTCCCTGCTATTAAGGAGCTAAGAAAGAAACTTTCAGGAAGAATTTGGAGATATGGAAATGGAACTCAACATTGGCTATAGGGAGTCATCAGCACAAAAGTGATAATTGAATCCATGAGAATAAGAAAGAGAAAATATGAAGAACCTTTGGACTAGAGAATAAAATACAAATTCTTAGATTGTCATTTAATGCCCTATATATTTCCAACCTTACTACTACTTCTATACTGTTCTCTTTGATCTTTTTCAATGAAAAAGAAAAGGGAGAGAATGTTAGTGGGCTGAAAACAACATAAGTCAATAGTGTGGTATATGGTAGTTTCCCCTTCCCCTCACCAATCCAATAGAGTCATAGGTTATATTAGAAGATACATGATATCTAGAAAGAAAAAGGATTGAACTGTTTTACTCTGTATCGCAGTCAGACACTATATGGACTACTGTGTTCAATTCTCGGTTCAATATTATAGAAAGGAAATGAATTAAATGGGGAATGTTCAGAAAAGGGAACCAGAATGCTGAAGGTCCTTAAGGTCATGTTATTTGAGAATTAGGTAAAATCATGGTTATCCTGGAGAAGATTTGAGGATAGGGTTGGGGGGGGGGGTAAGTATGATACTGTTTTCACATATTTGAAGAACTACCATGGAAAGAAGAATTACATTTAATAAAGTTATTTCCCTTGACCCTAAAGAACATATCATGGAATAATGTGTTGCAGAGAGGTTGATTTATGTTCTATGTGAAGAAAAACTTCCTAACAATTAAAGCTATTAAAAAAATAGAATAGGCTGCATCGGTGGCAGCATGGAATAATGGATAAAGTTCTAAATCTATAAATTTATCATTTTATACCCTACAGGGATATTGTGAGGATCAAATGAAATGTACATGCAATTCATATATAAATTCATATGCATATATACATATATACTCATGCATGTGTATCACATATCATATAGGTTATACATGTATAGACACTTATACATGAGTCTATCTATCTGTAAAGTTTAATCTTCTGTGTACATGCTATGTCCTGCCTTTTAGACTGTGAGTTTCTTGAGGGCAGGGACCACATTATCTTTCATATTTGTAGCTCTATTATCTAGCACAGTGTCGTGCACATAATAAGTAAAGAATGTTTGGTGGTATAATTTTCAACTCTTTAGTGACAGAGAATCTAAATTCACTTTGAGATGAGCATATAACAGGACTAGATGGGGAAATGTGAGGGGTTTTTAGATCTGAAAATAAATCAGTCATATTAATGACCCTTATTCCCTGGACAAAATGTTGCTTGTGAATATTTTCAATAGAAACAACAGATTAATGTGTATAGTTATCTTAGATACTTCCCAAGGGTAGAATAATGGTATTTTTAGGAACCCTAACTGGAAAACCTCATCTTCCCCCTCCCAAGCCCATCTATTGCTTTTAAATATTTCAATCTCAAAGACTGCCAAAAGCCCTCTTTCCATTCATCTTGAATGGGCATTTGCCAATGTGAAAATATTTGTGTTTTGTTTTTCCTAGGAATTTGGGCTAAAAGTAACAAGCAGCATCTAAAGAGAGATAAACCCTTGAGGACTTCGGTAGCCCACCTTGGAGTGGTCACTTCTGTTCTTGAATCTAGTCATTCAGCCTAGCTCAAATGTCAGTTAAATCAGGGATAATAACACCTTGGCAACCAACTCACTCAGAGTTGTATATCACAATTCTGATGTCTCATACATAAACCACAAAATTTGCCTCAGATCTTAAGACAATTCAATTGTGGGAAAGGGAAGGTTGCTAGGGACTCCAGAGATATTCTTCAGACACTTGGACATAAAGTTCCATTGAGGAGAGAGCCCTCTGGTCTTCACCTCTGACCAAAGAACAGGAGCTTCATAATTATCAATAGAAGGACTCTGATTTTCCATGATCATAGAGTTATAGGGTAACAGCTGGAAGAAACCTCAGAGACCATTTAGTCCAACCTTCTTATATTGCAGATAAGGTTAAGGGAGACTAGGTATGTTAAATGACTGCCCAGACACATGCAGGTATTAAACATCATTAAAGCTGAAAGTCATGAGTTTTGATTCTGATTCTAGCACTATTTGACTTTACTTACATACTTAATTCTATACTTCAGTTATTAAAAAAAAATTGCCAAAGAAGGATACTATCTGCCCCAATTCATAGGTATAAGAAAAAAATGAATACTAGATGTAAAAACACTTTTTAAACATCAAAATCACCACACAGAGGATACTAATAATAGCAACAAACATTTATTCAGAGTTTTCCTATGTTCAAAGCTGACTTACCTCGTGTAATTTGATCCTTCCAACAACCTTGTGAGGTAGGCCCTCTAGTTTTTAATGTCTTTACATATGAGGAAACTGAGATTGAGATTAGAAAAATAACTTGTCATAGTCATGTAAATAGTATGAGATTATAGACATGAACCACTTTTGTAAGAAAATATTCTGGGAAAACTGGAAAACAGACTGGTTGAAATTAGACATAGACAAATACCTTGTATTATATTCGACAGTATATTTTAAATGGATATGTGACATATATGTATATATCTATATACATACATACATACACACACATACCTACCATAAAAAAATGGAAGAGAAGATCATATACCATTCACAGCAATGAGCAAGAGATATATTCTTCAACAAATAAAGGACAGAGGCTCTTACAAAAGAGGAGAGAGAATAATTACATGAAACTGAAAAGCTGCTTTGCAAATGAAATTAATGCACAAAAGGGGGGCGGAGCCAAGATGGAGGAGTAGAAGCACGACCTTCCCGCGGCTCCAGCTTCCACCCTCCCCAATCCATGTAAAAAGGGGACTCTAAACAAACTTTGGAGCTGCAGAACCCACAAAATGACACAGAGAAGCTAACCTCCCGCTGAGGACAGCCCAGCAGGAATCCAGCGCAGCGCTCTGGGAGCTGAGCCCAGCACCACGCCGAGGCTTTAGCCCCAGGGCGGGCCTGACCAGCCGCCAGCCAGAGGGACTCCAGATCAGCAGCAGCTGTGGCCGTTTCCAGATTTATCCATACATAGATGCAAAGGACAAGGTGAGAGGCCAGTGCAGTCTGGACTTTGGGAGCCAGTAAGTGGGAGTGCGTGGCTTTTAACCCCAGGGCGAGAAACCGCTGAGACACCAGCACAGCCAGCCAGCCCCACGTGGCGGCTTCAGCTCCTGGCCTGCAGAGTGTAGGGGGACCAAGCACCAGTCTGAGGGATAATCGCTCTTGCTTTAACCGGCTTGGATCTGGATTGCAGTCCAGGGTGGAGGTCCTGGGGTGTGTGTCCAGTTTGCCAGAGCATGTGGAGACCTCAGAGAGGGCACCCATCCAATACCTCCGGCAGCTGAGAAAACCTCAGCATTTGGGACGAAAACTCCCCTGTCTTCTGGTGGCAGAGTCCTACTGTGGCAAAAAGCCCAAAAGTCAAATCATTGAGTGGCAAAATGAGCAGGCAAAGGAAACAAAGCAGACAGAAGATCCCAACATTACATTCCTATTTTGGGGATAAGAAGGAGCAAGGCATGGAACAGGAGGAAAACAGTGAAGTCAGAACTCCTGCACCAAAAGCTTCAAAGGAAAATACAGGCCATAGAGGACCTTAAGAAGCAGATAAGAGAAGTGGAGGAAAAATTGGGAAGAGAAATGAGAACAATGCAAGAAAATTACAAAAGGAGAGTCAACAGCCTGACTGAAGAAAATAATACCTTAAAAAACAGACTGACTCAAATGGCAAAGGAGGCTCAAAAAGGCAATGAGGAGAAGAATGCCTTAAAAAGTCGAATTTGCCAGATGGAAAAAGAATCTCAAAAGCTCAATGAGGAGAATCATTGCTTCAGAATTAGATTGGAGCAAATGGAAGCTAATGACTTTATGAGAAATCAAGATGGTGTTAAACAGATCCAAACAAATGAAAGAATAGAAGGCAATGTGAAATATCTCATGGGAAAAACCACTGACCTGGAAAATAGATCCCAGAGAGATAACTTAAAAATTATTGGACTACCTGAAAGCCATGACCAAAGTAAGAACCTAGAAAGCATCCTCCAGGAAGTTCTCAAAGAAACTGCTCTGATATTTTAGTACCAGAGGGCAAAATAGAGGTTGAAAGAATCCACCGATCACCTCCTGAAAAAGATCCCCAAAATAAAACTCCTAGGAATATTATAGCCAGGTTCCGGAATTCCCAGATTAAGGAGAGAATATTACAAGCAGCCAGGAAGAAACAATTTGAATATTGTGGAAACACAATCAGAATAACCCAGGATCTGGCAGCTTCTACATTGAGGGATCTAAGGGCTTGGAATGTGATATTCCGGAGGTCAAGGGAGCTGGGACTAAAACCAAGAGTCACCTACCCAGCAAAACTGAGTATCATGTTTCAGGGAAAAATTTTGGTCATTCAGTGGAATAGAGGATTTTCAAGCATTCTTGCTGAAAAAACCAGAGTTGAAGAGAAAATTTGACATTCAGATACAAGAAGCAAGAGAAGCATGAGAAGGTGGATGGGGAAGGGAGTTCATAGGGAACTTATCGGAGTTGGGCTGTTGACATTCCTACATGGAAAAAAAATAATTGTATTTTATGAAACTTTTCTCAGTAGTTGAAGGGATTAGAAATATATATATATATATATATATATATATATATATATATGTCTCTATATGAGGGTATATGGGCATATGAATACATATTGTGAATGTGTGTATATATGTTTACAGGTATACATAGATAGAGGGCACAGGACCAATTTAACAGGAAGGGAAGATACTTACAGGGTGAAATTGAGAGGTGAGAGGAATGTAATGAGAGGAGATGGGGAGAGACAGATTGGGGTGGGCTGTCTCATACGGAAGAGGCAGGGGAGGGTGGTTACAATGGAGGGGAGGAATGGGAGGGCAGGGGGAAATGGGTCAACCTTATTCCCATTGAATCTGGCTTGAGGAGGGAGCGAAATACCCACTAAATAGGGGATCTAGCCCTCCAGGAGAATGGGGGAGGAAGGGAATGAGAGGGGGGATGATGGAAGGGAGGGCAGGCTGGGGGGTAGGGAGGTTGGAAGCACCCACTTTTGAAAAGGGACAGGATCAAAGTAGAGAATAGAACAAATGGGAGGTGGGATAGGAGGGATGGAAATATAGTCAGTCTTTTACAATATATCTACTATGTTATTGTTTTGCATTAGCCGCACATGTACAACCTATACTGAACTGCTTGACTTCCCAGTGGGGGTGGGTGGCAGGGGGGGAAGGGAATGAATCTGGAATTGAAAGTTTTAAAATCAAATATTCAAATATATATATATATACATATATATGTGTGTGTATGTATATATATTATTAATACCATCTTACATGCAATTAAGAAATAAGATATACAGGCACTGAGGCATAGAGATCCAATGGAAAAGTCGAAATGGGTATGGGAGAAAATATGGGAGAGAGCAGATTGGAGGTGGGGATATCCTGTGGGACTGCTATTTTGGGGGGATGGGTGGGGGAAAAACGGGGAGAAAATTTGTAACTCAAAATCTGGAGGAAACGAATGATGTAAATCAGAAGTTAATAAAGCATTTAAAAAAAAGAGTACTCACAAAAAAATTTTAAAAAAAGAATAAGAAATTAATGCACAAAAGATAAGAAAGAAAGTAGCTGAATAGGAAAGAACTTTTTGTATAAAATTTTTGTGATAAGGACTTAGAATCTAAGCTATATAAATCCCACACACATGTTTGTGTATGGAAAGACAGATCTATAGATAAGAGATCAAAATAGATAAACACTTATCAAAGCAATAGGAAACTAAAAAAACATATTAAAGAATGCTACATATGTGTTTTCTGAATCTAAATCCAGTGCTCTTTTACTTACTATACCATGATATTTCACATTATATATTATGCATTATAATCATCATTATCATCATCTCATTCTTCTTATCTTTTTCAAAGATGTTAAGATCTAAAGGATTCTGAGACAAGTTGCTATCTTGAATTAATCCTTAGATATTTTATGTTCTATGATTAATGAAGAGGTTGATTAATAACATTTTTTTGTATTTGAATAAAAGTATTAGGGTGTAAGCTTATCCCCTTTTAGCTAGCTGAAAGCATCCTTAGTTTATTCCTATAACTTTATTAACAAATAGGACAACAGGAATGATTTGCATCACAATTTGTTTCCCCAAGATTTTGATTTCCACTCTTAGGTTTCTATATCTTGAAAACTTTTTGTTATGTGTAAGTTGAAGAGTATATGTATTTATTATGATGATATTTATATATAAAAAACCCCATTGTTCTTAAGGTTTTGCGAACCATGTTATGCCCAGGCAATTATGAGCAAAAGTTCAGTCAGTAATAATAGTTTGATACCAGTACAGTTTATTGGTTGATTTTTCATAAATATTTTGAGGTAGGTATTGGTGGTATGGAATTCTGATATCTGTTAGTACATGAAAGAGGCTGTTAGGTGGTGCAGTGGATGGAGACCTGAACATGGAATCAGGAAGACCTGAATTCAAATCTGATCTGATGCTTCTTATTTATGTGACTTTCAGCAAATCACTTAAACTCTGTCTCTGTTTCCTCATCTGCATGATATAAAATCTGTAAAATGAACAATGAGAGTACCCATCTACTAGGCCTGTTATGAGGTTAATGATCTGGTCCTGAATTACCATTATAAGGCCCTCCATTTCTGCAGAATAAATCTGAATGATTTTAACCATTTGATCAATACTTTTTTGGTCAATATATCATTGGCTGAGTTCATGAGTTGTTGTTAGTCGTCCTTCATTCTCAAAGAGAACCATGACATCAGGATGATATTATGACTTTCATGAGAATTGTGAATTGCATTGTGAATGTAAAGAGGATTTAAGTGGAGAACTGTGCAAAATCGCCAGCTTCATCCTCTCATCCAGAGCCATCTAAGGTCCAGCGGCAAGATCAGGATGACTGGAGATGGCCTGGGATAAAGTGGAAGACCTTGGCCTTTTAAAGCTAAGGTCTTTCCCAGGTCTCAGTTTGTCCGAGGCAATGTCCATTCAGTGATTAAGACTGGGTAAAAATCAGACAAAGAATGGCCTCTTTTACCTACCTAAATAAAATCAATCTGGTAGGGGAAGAAAATCAGGGTTTCTGATCAAAACTGAAACAATTGCTATTTACTCTCACTCTGGATCATCAGAATCCCAACAATGACCAAGTGAGGTTTGGGCTATCACCTGTTGTTGGCCAATCAATGAGAGTCAGAGTGATTTAAGTGTAAGGCATGGTCCATAAAAAAATTCTAGCCCATAAACCCCAAGATATCTTCCTAGGTTTCAGCAATCAAAATGTGTATTCCTTTGGACAGAGCACCTGCAGGTAAGGATTCCTGATGTAGACGGAGGGAGAGGAGGGAGAGGAAGGAATTCATGTTTATGTTGTCCATGGAGGGCCTTTTGATTCTATTCTTGATTTGGGGATTGTATCTGTTTTCAGACATTGCAGTACTAAATTGAAATGAAGTCTGCTTGTTCTAAAAGTGTTTCTGTGGATGTTTACCTGTTTATCAAGAGCTCTAAAAATGTCTATGCATTTATATCCTTTTTTACTATTACATTTTTTTCTATACCTGCCTTAGGATGATGGACCTTTTGGTTCATTAATATTTACAGATTTTTGTGAGGGTACTTTCAATATATGTTATGATCCATTTTACCATTCCTAAAGTATACATTAAGAATGTCACTGGATGGTTAATTGCTTTAAATGTGCTCTTTCTAGTCAGTTTTTTTGACATCATTATACTTGATGCGCTGTGTAGAGGAAACTAAGGTATTAGCTTTATCCAATGGTTTAATGTGTGCACTGGATTCACATTTTAGTCTCTAGCTTTCCTTGGTGCACATTAGTAATTTTACACTTGGTGGGTCTAAATGACATTTAGATATAATTGGAGAAAGACTCTATGAAAGGAAGGAGTTACTTCTAGGGACAGAGACAAGATGGTGGAGTTGAGAAAGCACTTAGCTGAGCTCTACCAACATTTTTCTTCAAACAACTTTAAAATAATGTCACAAATTAATTTCTGGAATTACAGAGCCAACAAAAGGTCAGAGTGAGACATCCTTCCAGTCCAAGACAACACAGGAGGCTGGAAAGAGAAATCTGTGACACAGGGGAGTTTCTAACCTGAAGCTTAATTGGCTGAAACACCAGTGGTCAAGACAGAAACAATAGCAGCTTCAGGAGCCCTCAAGCTAGCAATGGTAAGTGGACGAGGCACCTGGTCAGAAGGTGATTACAGAGTACTCCTGTGCTAGCACTGGACATAGGACCAGATGCTGTCTGGCTACTCCATTGCCTATATCCACTTCTGGGTGATAGTCCAAAGACAGAGAGAACTTTCAGTCAATAGGAAATGGGAGCTCTGAAGGGAAACTGTTTGGCAATTCCCATTTCCTATACCCACTTCTGGGTCATAGTTCAAGGGTGGAAAAGAGTGTTTTTGGTCAAGAGGGAGTGGAAGCCCTGAGGGGAAATATCTCTTTTGGCTCCTAGGGACAAGGAACTTTGAAGATCAGTATAATTTCCTCTTCTGAGGAAGTAGAAGTCCTGAGGAGTAGAATCCTTTTCAATTACAGTAAGATCAGGGGTATTCCTGGGTAAGGCCCAGAGTGCAGACCAAGAGAAAAATAGCCACAACTCTCCCCAAATCATACCACCTTAGAATCACTAAAAACTTCCAGCCTTCCAGAACAAGCTCTGAAAATAGCAGTGTAGAAAAGCCTAAAGCATGAGAGAGAACCCCACCACCACTCAACTCTGGAAACAGAGCTCAACTTTAATATAAAGTTCAAAATCAATATATAAGGTGAAAAAAAAACAAGCAAACAACAAAAACAATGACAAAGAACCTGACCATGAAAATTAAATACAAACTCAGAAGAAGGCAATGAAGTCAAAGCAGCTACAAGTAAAGCCTCAAAGAAAAATGTGAATTTGGTAGAAACCTAACAAGAATTACTAGAAGAGCTCGGAATGGTTTAAAAAATCAAATAAGAGTGGCAGCTTAAAGAAAGACCAAAAAAATAGCTTAAAAATAATTAGCCAAATGGAAAAAGAGATACAAAAACTCGTTAAAGAAAATAATTCCTTACAAATTAGAATGGAGAAGACAAATCAAGTGACAACAAAACAAAGTCAAGAGAATGAAAAAAATAGAAGAATGTGAAGTATATCATTGGAAAAACAATAGTCCTGGAAAAAAATCAAGGAAAGATAATTTAATTATTAGATTATGTGAAAACAATGATCAAAGAGAAAGCCAAACATCATATTTCAAGAAATTATCAAGGAAAACTGTTTCAATATCCTAGAACCATAAAGTAAAATAAAAATTGAAAGAAACCACCAATCACCACCTGAAAATGATGAAACACTCCCAGGATTCAAAAGTGAACATTCCCAGGATTGATACAGCCACATTCCAGAGCTCTCAAGTCAAAGAGAAAATACTTCAAACAGAAAAAAATATTGAAACCACAGTAAAGACTATATAACATTTAACAGCCCATTAAAGGAGTGTAGGGCTATGAATACGATATTCAAGAAGTCAAAGTAGTTGGTATTACAACCAAAAATAACCCACTCAGCAAAACTGAGTATAATCCTTCAAGAGGAAAAGTAGATGTTTAATGAAATAGAGAACTTTCAAGATTTTCTGATGAAAAGACATGAGATGAATATATGACTTTTAAATACAAGACTCAAGAAAAATATAAAAAGGTAAACATGAAAGTGAACCCAAAAGGAACTTAATAAGATAAAACTGTAGGTCTTTCTTTAAGGGAAGGTGATACATGTATTGTTTAAATATATCATCATGATTAGGAGAGCTAGAAGGATTCTATATAGAAACAGGGTGCAGGAATGAGTCAATTATGCTGGGATAATTTTTTAAAAATAGATAGGCAACAAAGAGGGATGCCCTAGGAAAAGAGAGGAGGTAGAGCTAGAACAGGAAAAAAATTACCTCACATAAATGAGGCATAAAAGGAAGAGCTTTTAGAATGGAGGGGAAAATAGGCAGGGCAAACAATGCTTGAATCTCACATCTAAATGGGTTCAAAAAAGGAAAACATATAGTAAAACTATCTTACCCAAGAGGGAAGTAGTAGGGGAAGGAGAGAAGAAAAAGGAAGGGAGAGGAGTAATAAAAGAGAAAACAGACAAAAAAGGGAATGGTCAGAAACAAAACAGCATCTAAAGGAGGGACAGAGTAAAAGAGAGAGAAGGAAAACAAAAAACAAAAAAAAATAGAATGGAGGGAAGTACACAATTAGTAATGATAATTGTGAATGTGAATGGGCTGAACTTAACCATAAAATAGAATTTCATAGAATGGATTAGAAAACAGAATCCAAAATTATGTTGTTTATAAGAAACACAATTGAAACAAGACATACAAATTAAAATAGGGGGCTGGGGGAGAATCTACTATGTTTCAGATGAAGTAAAAAAGGCAGGAGTGGCAATCTTGATCTCAGACAAACCAAAAGCAAAAATAGACCTAATTAAAAGAAATAATCAAGGAAACTATATCTTGCCGAAAGGAACCATAGACAATGAAGTAATATCAATACTAAACATATATGAAACAACTGGCATATCAGCCAAATTTTTAAAGAAAAAAATAAATTAATTATAGGAGGAAATAGTTAAAACTACACAAGTGGGGAAACTTCAACCATCCCCCCTCATAACTAAATAAACCTAACTATGAAATAATAAGAAACAAGTTCAAGAAATAAATAGTAATCATAGAAAAGTTAAATACAATAGAGATCTGGAGAAAATCAAATGGAAATAGAAAGGAGTATACCTTTTTCTCAACTGCACATGTCACTTTCAAAAAATTGACCATGTACTAGGCCATAAAAACCTCCCAACTAAAGTGCAGAAAATCAGAAATATTAAATGTACCCTTTTAGACAATAATAAAATAAAAATTACATTTAATAAAGTGTCACTGAAGTATAGAATAAATGGGTCAAAAACATCATGGAAAAAATCAACAATTTTATTAAAGAGAATGTCAACAAGGACACGATATTCCAAAATTTGTGGGATGTAGCCAAAGCAATTCTTAGGGGAAAATTTATATCCCTAAATGTGTATCTCAATAAAAAAGAAAAAGCAGATCAATGAATTGGGCATGTGCAACTAAAAGAAGATAGTAAAAAAGTTGAAAACCCCAATTTAACACCAAAAAGTAAATCCTGAAAATCAAAAGAGAGATTAATAAAATTGAAAGTAAGAAACCCACCCAACAAATAGATAAACACAATAGCTAGATTTTTAGGGAGAAAAAAACCACAATGAATAAAAAAGTTGTTGGTTAATTTGCTTTAAAAAAGAAAGGAGGAAAACAAACTATTAAAATAAAAAATGATAAATATTAATGCAATGAAGGCAAAATGAAAACCAATATTAAGAATTATTTTGTCCAGTTATATGTCAGTATAACTGATAATCTAAGTAAAACTGATGAATATTCATAAAAATGTAATTTGTCCAGATTAAGGAGAGGAAATAGAATGCTTAAATAACCCTATCACAGAAAAAGAAAATGAACAAGTCATCAATTAACTCCCTAAGGAAAAATCTCCAGGGCCAGGATTCATAAATAAATTCTATTAAACATTTCAAGAACAATTAATCCCAATACTATGTAAACCATTTGAAAAAAAAAAAGGTGGAGGAGTCCTACTAAATTCCTTTTATGACACAAATATGGTTTTGATACCTAAACCAGGGAGAGCAAAAAAACAGAGAAAGAAAAATATTGACCAATTTCCTTAATAAATATCAAGGCAAAATTTTAAAATAAAATTCCAATAAAGAAATTACAGCACTATATGTCAAAGGTCATGTGCTAAGAACAGGTAGAATTCATAACATGAATGCAGCATTGGTTCACTATTAGGAAAACTAACAGTATAATTGAATATATTAATAATAATTTTTAAATCATGTGATTTTCTCAATAGATGTAGAAAAAGCCTTTTATAAAATATAATGTCCATTTCTATTAAAAACAGTAGCAAGCAAAGGATTAATTGAGCTTTTTTAAAAAAATGATTAGTAATATCTAGCTAAAATAAAATTCAAGCACCATCAATAATGGGGATAAACATGAAGTCTTCCTAATAAGATCAGGAGTGAAACAGGAATGTTTATTATCACCAGTATTACTCAACATTGCACTAGAATTGCTAGTTATACCAATAAAAGAAAAAAATAGCTGAAAGAATAAAAATTTGCAATGAGGAAACAAAACCATCACTCTTTGCAGATGGTATGATGGTATACTTAAAGAACCCCAGAGAATGAACTAAGAAAAAAAAACCTATTTTAAACAACTAACAACTTTTGCAAATTTGCAGGATATAAAATAAACCCACAAAAATCTTCAGCATTTCTATATACTACCAATAAAACCCAGCAGGAACAGATAGAGAAATTTCACTTAAAATCACTGAAGATAGTATAAAATACTTGGGAGTTTCTCTGTCAAGATAAAATCAGAGATTACATGAACAAAATTACAAAATACTTTTCATACAAATAAAGATATCTAAACAATTGAGGAAATATTAATTTTCAATGGATAGATTGAGACAATATAATAAAAATGACAATTCTATCTAAATTAGTCTTCTGTCACAAACTAGTAAAAAGTTATTTTATAGAGCTAGAAAAAATGTAACAAAATTCATCTAGAAGAACAAAAGTTTGAAAATATCAAGGGAATCATTGAAAAACTGTTAAGGGGGGCAGCTATGTGGCACAGTAAGAGCACTGGCCCTGGAATCAGGAGGACCTTAGTTCAAATCCAGCCTCAGACACATAACACTTACTAGATGTGTGACCTTGGGCAAGTCACTTAACCCCAATTGCCTTGCCTCCTACTCTCCAAAAAGCAAAAAAAAAAAAAAGCCAAAAAAAAAAAAAGCAAAAGAAAGAAAAAAGAAAAAATGTTAAGGACAGCAGCCTAGCAGTTCCAGATAACACATTATATTACAATGTGGTAATCATTGAAATAATCTTCTCCTTGGTAAAAATGAAGTGGTGGACTAGTGAAATTAATTAGGTACACAATACAGAGCAGTAAATGACCATAACAATCTAGTGTCTGATAAACACAAAGATCCAAAGAAGTTTGGCAGAAACTAGACATAGACCAACATCTCATACATTATACCAAGATAAGATAAAAAAGAATAAATGGTTTACACCTAAAGGGTGATATCATAAGTAAAACAAGGGAACATCTAAAAACATACCTATCAGATCAATGGATAAGGGAAGAGTTTTTAACTATACAAGAGACAGAAGGGATTACTGGAAGCAAAATAGGTAATTTTGATTACATAAAATTAAAAAGATTTTGCATAAACAAAATTGATGCAGCCAAAATTAAAAGGAAAACATGAAACTGGGGAAAAATTGCAGGAAGTTTCTCTGATAAAGGCCTCATTTCACAAATATGTGGGGCATTGAGCCAAAATTATAAAAATATGTAAATTTGGTAAATGAGCAAAGAATATGAATAGACAGTTTTCAGAGGAAATCAAAGCTATCAATAGTCACATAAAAATTCTCCAAAGTACTAATGGTTAGAGAAATGAAAATTAAAACAACTCTGAGATACCATCTCATACCTATCATATTGGCTAATGTGACAGAAAAGGAAAATGACAAATGCTGGGAGAATATGAAAAAGTACCCAGACACTAATGCACTATTGGTAGAGTTGTGAACTATTCTAACCATTCTGGACAACAATTTGGAACTATGCTGAAAGAGTTATAAATCTGTGCATACCCTTTGACTCAGCAATAGCACTGCTAGGTGTGTTTCCCAAAGTGATTAAAGAAAAAGGAAAAGGACCTATTTGTTGTAATAGTAGTGTAATTTTGAATTTGAAGATCCCTTTTATGTTGGAAAAGTAGTAGGTACTTAGTAACTGATCAAGCCTCTGTTGGGGAAACAGAAGGTATGAACTCCTGTCTCCTGTTACTGATGTAACAGGAAGGGGTTGGATGAAACAGAAAGCTAATGCTGTGTGTATATAAGAAAAGTCCCATAGAGGCATAGTCAGAATTTTCTTGAGACCAGGATCTGGTGGCAGAGCAACTACAGAAGAGACAATTGGAGAACTGAGCCAGAATTTCCTGAGAACTTGTGGTGGTGGAGCTTCTTCTGAACAGCATCCCAGGAGCCTGGAGCCAGGAGCCCAGAGCCCAGAACCAGGAGCCCAGGAGCTTGGAATCCAGAGCCAGGAGCCCAGGAGTCAGGAGGCCAGGAGCCCAGGTGACTGAGGAAGCATGATCAGGATACTGAGACTTTGTTTGTTTGTGGCTTGGTTGAGCCTTGAATTCCCTGGAGCAGAAATGGTAAAGTATCTGACATGGACCAGACCCTGTAAACTTCAGTGTGGAGCAGGACCTCCCCAGAGAGCTGATCAAGGAACTGGGAGCTGTCTGCCATTGAACCCAGGTGACAGTCTGGTGAATCCAGGTAGAATCTGGGACCATGGAAGGGGATCCAAGAAATCTGGGAACAGGCCCCAAGTCAAGATTAAAAGACTTCTCCCTGGGTACTTAGTAAAGATGAAATTGTAGTTTACTAGTGACCTAAGGGGTGGAGGGTTTTATGTATGATACTTAGTAAATGATTGGTGAACAAGTGACTGATTGAGTTAATCAAGACTTTGCCCCAAGAGTGGAAGACTTTGCTGAATAAGTGACTGATTGAGTTAACTTAAGAGTGACTATTTTACTTTGAGACTATGTTTTGAATATTATATTGTGACTACTATATGTTACTGATAAGTGACTGATTGAGTTAACTTAGTTGCCCCATGAGTGGAAGACTTTGACTATTATACTTTGAGACTACTGATAAGTGACTGATTGAGTTAACTTAGCTGCCCCTTGAGTGGAAGACTTTGACTATTGTACTTTGAGACTATGTTGTGAATATTATATTGTGATTTTCTGTGATAAGTGGTAATATTGTGAATGCTGTACCTTGATTTTCTGTGAAAGTTTTGCTTTGATTTGTTATGGAATAAATAGAGTGATCACTATACTGTGTAATCAGAACCTCAAAAGCTGTTCACAGTATCATTCTTCTGGAAAGCTTCTGTGCATGGCATTACATTTGTACAAGAAATATTTATAGCAGTCATTTTTGTTGTGGCAAAGAATTGGAAATTGAGAGGATTCCCATCTATTGGGAAATGTCTAAACAAATTATGGTGTATGATTGTGATGGAATACTATTATGCTATCAGAAATAACGAGCAGGATGGTTTCAGAAAAACCTGGGAAGACTTACATGAATTGTTGTAAGGATGATCAACTGTGAAAGACTTATCTACTCTGATCAAGACAATAATCCAAGGCATTTCCAAAGGACCTGTGGTGAAAAGTGCTATCCACTCTCAGAGAAAGAGAAAACTAATGAACTTCTAATGCAGATTGAAGCATATTTCTTTTTTTAAAGTTTTTTTTATTCTTTCATTTTGTTTGTGTGTTGCAACATGGCAACATATATAGAAATATAGTTTGTATGACCTTACATATATAAGCAAAACCAAATTTCTTACCTTCCCAAGGAAAGGTGAGGAGCAGGAAACAGAGAGAATTTGGAACTCAAACTTTAAAAATTACTATGAAAAATCCTTTTTACATGCAGTTAGAAATATTTGATGAAATAAATTAAAATAATGTTTAAAATGCAAGGAAGGAATTGGTTAACATGTATTTTTAAATAGTGTTTGGTGGCATCCTTGTAAATCAAGTAATTAATAAAATGTTGTGGAGCCATTCCTTTATAAATTTGGAAGCCATATTTGGTTCTATTTAGGCATGGTAATAATGTGTCAAAGGTGGAGGAGGACCATAATTTGTTTAAATTATCCTGCTGAAAAAAATGCCGCATTACCTATGAATTGTTTTTGGACATTATTGTGCTGGTAGTGTACATATTTTAGCTGGTCTCATACTTATAGTGTATTCTTTGTAAAATAAATAGTTTCCATACCAGTTACATGTAGTTTTATTTTCTGTGCAATAATCTTAACTGCATTATTTCTTTGGGTTAATTTCTTGTACAAATTTATATTTTTCTTGGTTCATAGGTGAACTGCCATTTTAAGCCAGTTACTTTTCTCATAAAACTTCCCTAGCAAAACATCTTTTCCACTGCTGCATTCATTTCAAAATGAAAAAAAGAAATTCAGACTTAAAAAAATCCCAAACTGTGGCTAATACATTAAGCATCTCCTTACATGAGCTGGAATAAATCCTTTCATTTTACTCAGAACTGGGAATCATTATTAGAATATAATGTCCAGTTTTAGTCTGTATTTTAAAAGAAACTATAGACAATTCAGAAAAGAGCAACAAATATTTCAAAAAAGGATAGGAAAAATATGGAAAGATAAAAGAAGTTAGATTTGTTTGGCCTGAAGCAAAAAAAAAAAGAGACAAGATGGGAGGAGTGAGTTACTTGTCATCTTCAAGTAAAAGGAAGATGCCAGAAAGTAGTCTTTTATCTCTTACTGGATGAATGGCAGAAGATTACAATAAGTGAAGTTTCAGTTCAATATCACATAGAATTTTTATGATGTATAACTAGATTGATTAACAAATATCTTTGAATATAAGAACTCAAATGAGTATTTTTATTCAGGATCACCTCATTTGAGGGCTGTATGTATTTTTCAGCAGCTAAGTCCAGGAGTTACTCTCACAACTATACCTATATCTCCTTTTGGGGAACCATTTTCAGACCCAGTTTAGAAGCCATCCAGAAGCAAGCAAACAAAAAAATAATTGGATAGATAAATAATAAGACTTGCTACTTTATACCATATTTTTACTTGTTTTCACATACCCCTCCAAAATCAAGTGTATTATCAAAAGATAAATATCTCACCCCCCCCCCCGCAAAGAAAAACCAAAATCAAACTAACAACAAAAACCAAAGGAACAACAAAAGAAATAGGACAGAAAGCCAAGTGAGAGTAACAAAATATCTATAGATTACACAGGCTGAAAATAAATCTATGTCTTTAGCAATAAAGATATTCAAGAGATAGTATGGTTACTAAAGTTATTCCTCAAGTTCCATGGAGACAACAGCATTATGGAACTAAGAAATGTCTTTAAGGGAGACTATACTCATTTGGATGTTTAATTCAACTTCACAAAGACTTGATGAGTACTTATTATCTGCAAGATATTTTCTTAGGTACTAGGGATATAAAGGTAAAAATGACCACACAGCAATAACAACAACAAACCAAACACAAGCAAACCAAATCAAATCAAACCAAGCAATAGCACTCCAAACCCACAAGGATCTTACATTCTGATATTGAGTATGTTTACTAGAAAATGAGTCACATGACCTTATATATTGATCACATTGCTTACACCAAGGAGTATTACATTCTGGAACAAGTTAGATTGTAAAGGAAGATAGAGTGTTTAGATGCTTGCAGTTATTTAAAAATAAGAGACTGTTATCTATCTTGAGAGTGATTTTTACTAGGAGGCAGCAGGCTGCACCAGATGACCTCCCAGGGTCAATTCCTGCTCTCTAATTCTATTATGCTAACGAAGTTCATATTTGCTGAGGGGATTGTTACAGTGAGAAACAAGTATAACTGGAAACACAGCTTGCCTGACAGTTGGCCACTTACAGTAAATGGGCATTAACCTTGTTTGTTAACATTTTTCTACCAAGAAAGATGGTGTAAGCCAATGGAAGTTTCCTTTGCATTACATGACATGAGAGAAGTTAATGCTGAAGCATTAGTTGCTGGGTATGCCTAGGACATGATCGTCACAAAGATGATAAGAGCAAAGGAAAACAACAGTATCATTTCCTTTATTCTAATGCAGGGCAGCAGCAGCCAGACAGCTGTACTTGACCAAGTGGTCGACATCCTGGTTATTAATTTACAGTGATCTAACCAGTCAGCTTCGAACTACTATTTAAAATATGGCAACAGTTCTGTACAGTGTGAAAGTATTAGGATTACAGGAAGGCAGTTAAATTAATCACTGCTGGCTAAATTCAGTATGATCATGGCAGAGGTTTAGATTTATTTTTTCATTAGCATATTATCGATTGGAACAATTAGACCTAGCAGGCCTGAAATTCCCAGGATATCACAAAATCAGCAGCTGCATTTTTCTTCAGTTGCTGGTGACATATGTGATGTAAATTTGCCAATTACCAAGATACAATTGTAGATGTACACCAATGGTGAAGTCTAGTGTTTGCAGCCAGGAGTGTCCTGGGATAAAAGATAAAATAACATTTTATCTCTGAGAAACTTATTAAATCTCTTGTATTTCTTACTGTCCTTTTTATATCACAAAATATGGCAAATTCATTGCAAGCTCAACACCTATATAACTAGGATCATTTTCCTTATAAATCTTCTATGTTGTTAAAGATTACTGTGGCATCTTATGTATCATACCCAAATCTTCATTTTTTTCCCTTTATGTTATATATCTTCATTTATTTTGGACTCCTTCACACAGCCTATTGTCCTTCTCTTTCCCCCAGCTGAGAAAAGGTCATAATAGATTTGGAATAAAATTCTCCAGTGAAATTTGTATTGGGAACACCCCCTACCCAGCCCCTGCTCAGTAACAGCATGTTCCTGTCAACATAATTTACGGATGTTTTCAATGGGAAAAAGCATCGAAATCCCACATCACAACCATGAGATACTTAATTATTTAAAATGTGTTCAACTTTTCAACAAGAAATATGGTAACGCATTGTACTTACTACAAACATTTGAGTATACCGTAGATCATCTGGTTTTAAGTCCTTATTAGTAAAGCTGTTGCTCTGGAAAGCCTACTTTGTCCTGATTTGATCCTTATAAATGATATTTAAAACAAGAGGCTGCATTAGGAAAAGTTTCTATAAGTTATCAGAATTTGAAATTATAAGAAAAGGAAAGGGGGAAATAAATAAATGAAATGGATTCCAAAGATGCACATTTTGAGGGAAGGGGGAAAAAGCCCTAGTAGAAATAAATTTAAAGTAATAAAATATCATAGGATCTATATGATTATGATTTGATTATATGATTATCATATGATCCTATGATTATAGGATCATAGGACCTACAGATGGAAGAAATAATACAACCCAGCCTCCTCATTTTACAGATCTAACTGAGTTCCAGAGAGGTGAAGTAACTTGCCTAAAATATAAAATCTCTCAGTAAGTAGCTGAATTGCAGTTGAAATGTAGGTCCTTTGATGGCATTATACAGAGACTCAGGCATCGGGCTGTTTCCAAGGTGAATATGAATTTATGACACCTAAAATTAATACAATTTATCAAAAAGAAAGGTTAGGAGAAAAACCTACTTGGCTTGAAAATGAATAAAAAAGGTTAAATATAGGTGTTACTCTTATACAAAGTGGAAGAAAGGACAGGTCACCAAAGAAGTAGAAGAACAGAATTCCAGAGAATTGAAAAATGTCTGAGGTACCAATGAAGGAAGTGAGCTAACTTAGAAATGATACCCATAAGAGATAAAGTGACACTTTCTTTAAGGCATTGCACAAAAAAAAGAATAAAAAATGCTCTTTTCAGATGTACACAGAAAGCTAATAATAAATAGCACTAAAAAGTGAAGTGACTTAATTTTTTTTAAGTCAGTCTTTTGAAAAGTTCAGCTGTGATCTCAAAAACTAACAACAAAAGAAATAGGAGGACAGAAAGGCAAGTGAGAGTAACAAAGTATCTATCTGTTACACAGGCTGAAAATAAAGAAATCAACCGGGCCTGATGAGTCACACCATTTTTAAAAATTGGTCAAAATCTTTAGGTTAACGTCTAACATTAAAAAAAAAAAGACTGAAGAAGGGTCAATGAAGCATCTTTCATTAAGAATAGGAAAATTAAGATCCTTAAAATGATTGCTCATCAGTTTAACCACTTAACAATAAAAAATGATAAAAATAATAAATAATAACAAACTATAAACAGTGTTTTAAGATTGACCCTATGTGTAGGTTGAGGGAGTCAGAATTTATGTTTGGTGCATTGTTCATAATCACAATGAAGCCCCCACCTTTTAGCCTGCTATTTGACTTATAACCTTATTTATTCTCATCCCAGTTTCTAAGGCACTCAAGGGATATGTTTATATAAATTAATAAATTACTAATACTTCAACATCTTTTCCATTAATTAGTTCTAAGTCCTACCAAAATTTATTAAGTAGCATTTATTTTTAAAACTAGAGAAACCTCTTTCCCATAAGCTTTTATCTCTTGCCTCTCTCTCTCTCCTCTTTCTTTTCTCTTTTTGTAGATGCATATATGCGTATATACACATATATGTGTGTATATATATGCAAAACACCATAATCCCTAGTCTTATAGAAACATCAAGGTTACTGATTATGTAATTACAGTACAATAAACAACAAAATAAGTCATGAATAATCAATTACAATGTATCACTTTTGAGGAAGATCACAGGCAAAAGTCACTTCTAGCCATCACTTCTGCTACTAATTAATTATCAATTATGGAAGTGCAACATTACATTAATTAGCAATCAAAGCTACATCAATCAAAAAATTTACTAAATAGACTTAAGTAGTAAAAACAAAAACAAACAAAATTCAAAACCTTGGAAAATCCCTGGAAGGAGTGTGTAGAAAATTTCATTATTGTTTATATGGTGACAAGAAAGGCTTACATCATGAAAACACATATTAAACAAGAAATGGAAAGCCTATACGACATTAATATAATAAATGACAGAATAATTTATATCAGAGAGATGACTAGCTTCTTTGCAAAATTGAAGAGCACAAAAGATGACTAAGAACCATAAATGATGATTGAAATACTTATGTGATAGTACCAATATCTACCAGAGTTTCTTCCCTTTCTTCTACAACACAGATTAGTTTTCCCTAAAAGTAGACAAAGGTATACCCAGGACTCAGTTGACTTCTTCATGAAACTTCCTGGTCACATAAGAGCATAAACAGTTCACCCCACTTTCAGTTGGTGGTTTCTTTGACTTTGTAGTCATTGGAAGATCATGTAGTTACCATACTTTGCTCTGTTGACCAATTGTTTCCATTTGAAGATGAAGGAATCATACCTTTAGTAACTAAGTGCTGCTGTAGTCTTCTGGCCTATCTTTTCTATATTAAGGCTAAGTAAACCTTTTCTTAATGATCAGTGACTTATAAGTACCTCATTTCACTCCCAAATCTGATTTTAACTAACAGGTACCAGCATTGGGTTGGTCTTTAATAATTTTACTAGTGAAGCATTTTTACCAGTTTACACTTTCACAAGTCCTGTCCAAGCTTTCTTAAAAGAAGGCAATGTATAACTGTTACTCAAATGTAAGAAAACTTCCAAATGTAAGTCAATTGTTTGTTTTAGTACTTGATACAAAACATCCACAGCTTTTATCATTATTTATATCTTTCTCTCTATCTATATCTTTCTATCTACACACACATGCACACACACAAGAAAACAATACATTACTTGAAGAGTATGAAATCCATGACCAAACATTCCATGGATATAAATAGTAAATCATTATCTATTTGATAATTATTGAACAAAGCTGACTGAAAACATTGCAACGTTTAAACTGTCTTCGTTGATGATCATAAAACCTCAGACTTAGTTTCACAACCATGGCTAATTTTTGTACTGTAAATACATAAAATAGGCCTAACTATAATGAGAACATTAGAGTATCTAATGTTCACATGGTAAACTGTTATCTATTTAAAACATACCACCACCAAGAATAATGTCAAGAACAATTAATCAAATGTGGCATTTTATAGGGAGATAATTCAAGTACCCTATCATTCTCCTTAAATCCTTTATTATCATTCTTAGAGTCAAATAAGTTTTCCAAATTAAATAAGGAACAGAACCCAAACATCTTATTAATCACTTAAAATACTTGGATAATAGCAAGCTATATGGCTCTCCAACTCTCCCCCAAACACACATACATGCACACACAGAGCTATATAATTTTATGGAATCTTTCTTCAATGATATCAAAATGTCATTTGAACTTGTAAAATTTTTATTACATTTCAAGGAAAGATAAAGACTGAAGACTTCAAGGTTGAATCCAGAGTTGCTATAAAAACAATGGATGAAAGCAATACCTATAAATATCATGGTCTTTTCCAGGCAAGATATCTAGCACAAAGAAATCAGAAATGGTGGTGGCTAAATATATTAGGAGAAGAACAGGTAACTTGAAATCAAAGCTGAATGGGAAAAGCATCTTTAAAGCAATGAAAAAGTATTAAATGCCTGCCTGAACGTAAATTTTCAAACTGTAAACCAGACTGTAACATTTGGCATGTATAATAGTAACAATAAACATAGTGCCTAATATGTGCCAGCATTATACTGAATGATTTTTAAATGTTATCTCATTTGATCCTCACAACAATCCTGAGAGAGAGGTATTTTATATTCACTTTCCAGTTTTAGAAGTAGAAGCAAAAAAGCTTAAGTGACTTGCCCAACAAGTAAGTGTCTGAGACTGGATCTGACCTCAGGTATTCCTGACTCCAGATCTAGTACTCTATAAACTGTGCCACCTAGCTGCCCCTGTACCCTCACAAAACCACCCAGAAGACTGACACTTTCTCATCAGAAACTAGGGAGATTATAGATAGATATTCTTATAAACATGATGCAGAGGTCAAAAACCTATAAACTACTTCTGGAATAAGCCAACTTCACTTTGCAAAGCAGTCTGTTAACAAGTGCATATAACATTTTTTTTCAAATGTAATAAAAATGTTTTACTTGTAGTTGGAGTCTGTGAAATAACTACAATCAAAGAACTGAATCAAAATGTACACCACAGGCAACATATCCATGGAAAGTCAACAATGTCATGTTGACCAAGAAGAACTGAGCAATTTCTGGGTCATGTGGATTGATTTGTGGAAATGGAAGTGTTTATGTTAGCAGTTTAGGAGCAGAACATTACCTACAACCAGAACTTAAAGAAGGTTTATCTTTCGAAAGACTAGATTTGATCATCAATATAGATTACACATAGAGTATATAGTAGAAATTCTGCAACATATCACTGAAAGTTGTAAATATTTATCTCCCAATGCACATCTAGTAAGTCATGATCATGTGGTTAGAATTATACATCAAAAATTATTTTTTCATGTCTTTTAAATCCTCAGACTACAATTACATACCTCAAAATTTTTCTGAGAATTCATCCAATAAATTGTACTGGAATGAGGCCATTACCATTACCATAGAAAGAACTTACCCCAAATCACTTTAACAGTGATCCATAAAAAAGTTATGAACAGCATTTTTAATAGCTGTTGCTTTGCCAAAACCTCAGTACCTTTGATTTACATGGGTCAAAAAGACTTTAAACTATGGACCTAGTAGATCAAAATTGTGAAAGAGTAAGATGAAGTACATATCTCTCCCATTGACCTATAATGCCATTAGAGGGCTACCAAGGATGTATTCAGTGAGACTTCAGCAAATGAATTTACATCCCAATACTTTATTGAAACATAAAAACAATTATTTTATCATGTTGTTTAATAGTACACAGAGCTTGAAATATAAAAGAACAATAACAGGATAGTGACTTTTCCCAGAATTGTTTTTATTTGAACTTCCTTGAAAAAGTTTTGAAGAATGAAATTATGATGAATAATAATAATGATAATAATAACTAACACACAGCACACTGAAGAATGCAAGTAATTTTTCATGCATTATCTCCTTTGACCCTCATAGCAACCCTGTTAACCAGTACAGATATTATTATCCTTGCCTTAGAGATGTGAAAACTAAAGCTGAGAAGTGACATGCAACTTGCCCATGGTCATAAAACTATTAAGTATAATAGGTGGGATTTGAACCTAGGTTTTACTGACTATAAATCAGCCTTCCATCTTTTATTGAACAATAGAATAGATAAGTTAAAATATGATTTGTAAAACTTCTTAGAATTACATCCGGCATAGCGAACAGCATGATTTGTGGTCATACCAGACCAAAAGCTGAAGAGTAATCCGTTATAGAGGGTAGTTGATGCAAAAGCAAATATGATATGTTGGTTCATAAATACAAATAAGTAATGGAGGACAAAGGCTATCTTTTTTTTTCCTTTTTGGAGGCCAGTTGGGGTTAAGTGACTTGCCCAAGGTCACATAGCTAGTTTTTGTGTCAAGTGTCTGAGGCCTGATTTTAACTCAGGTCCTCCTGACTCCAGGGCCGGTGCTCTACTCACTGCACCACCTAGCTCCTCCTAAAGGCTATCTTTCTCAAGGTGACAAAGGAAAGGGACATCAGTGTAGGAGTCAAGAGATCTGGTTTCTCTTCTTGACTCTGCCAGTAACTATTTAATCTTGGGCAAATTAAGCAACTTCCTTTGTTTCCAGTTATTTGGAGTATTTGTCCAGCAAGAACCATGTGATCAGTAGTGATTACTAGGTGGGGCAGTGAGCCAGTAGAGTGCTGTGCATGGCATCAAGAAGAACCGAGTTTAGTTTTAGACACTTATAAGATGTATGAATCTGGGAAAGTCATTTAACTTCTGTTTGCCTCCATTTTCTCAACTGAAAATGAGGATAACTAGCTCACAGGGTTGTTGTGAAGATCAAGTGAGAAATTTGTAAAGCCCTTAACAGTGACTAGCACAAAGTAGGCACTATATAAACACTTATTACCTTCCCTTCCTTTTTTCAAGCTCTCAAGCTGATGTCCACCCATGGGCTGGGAATTCTTAGAACACTGGGTCAGATAGGTATGGTGCATGGAAATACTGAAGATGATCCAGAGAAGAACTAGAGATGAGCTAATCCAATGAAGATAGAGACCTATAAGGAACTCAAGGAGCTAGGAACACTGAATTTGGGAAAGAGAATACCAAAGAAGTGATTTTTGAAACATTACTGACCACATATATATGGTCATTAGAAAAAGGAAATAGCAGCTGTTCTCTAAGGAGTCTAGAACATAAGGAAATGAGATTATATTGCAGTAAAAACTACTAAAAAGAGAAAAAGCTGAATGGGATTCCCAGAGAAGTTACTGGTGTTCCTTAATCAGAGGGTCTTAATAACAGTTACTCATCTGTCAAGATGATTTTAGGGTTGCAGGTCCTGTCTGCAGGCAATTGAATAGGCTAAATGTCTAGTCAGTATCCTTTCCATCCCCATGATTCTTCAGTAGTATAATATTATGCATAAATAGTGTAATACCAAATTACCCCATTTATACATTTTATGTATCTATTAATATGGGCAACAGCTTCCTTTCCATTTTGCCAGCAAAGTTTTGAATACAAATGTAACTCAGAATCTCCCCATTACAAGTCTCCATTCAGAGCTAATTGCCTTGCAGAACACTTAAGGAGTCATTTTTCATTATGATGGTGAGCAAGGGGAAGGCAGATGGCACAGTAATTTTATTGATTTGATGATCCTTGCCTAACATGTTGAATAAATGGAATTCAATGTATGGTCACTGCATTCGGGGTCTTAGGATACTTGACTTTAGTTCAAATTGTGTCAGACAATAGTTTTCAGTGAACAAAATGTCACTTGCTCCTTAAAGCTTTTAAATGATTTTCTCTCTCTATTCAGAAGTTTCCCAAACCAAGCCCTTTTCGGACCTTCTGGACTGATCTAAGCCTGTGAGCATCCAGAGAAGGGGGTGAGCAAGTATTTATTGTTAATATAATGAATTTGTTTCAGATATCTAAACATCCAGACCAGAGCAGTAATAAAACACATATATACTTCATCTAAATGAGCTGTGCTTGTTTCCAAGGAAAAGAGCTGGTGGAAAGGGCATGAATCACTCTCCTTTCAGATATGCATTAACTCTTTCCCTAAATGATTTAATAGAAACATCTTTCTGGCTTCAAAGAGTTAATGCATTTCTTAGTACCTCCCTGCTCCCATTACTACTGCAACTCTCCTATATAAGCATTTTCAAGGGACTTAAAAATAAATTGATATTAAACATGAAAGCACTCTGGATAATTATCACTGAACGGTTTTATAGGGAGAGAAACTGAGATATATAACTATATAAAAGTCATGCATCCTTATGTGCACTGGGTGAGGTTCATTTCAGAGTCTCATCTGGCCTCGTGTAACTTTGTTAAGAAGATATTCCAAGTTTTCTGGTTCTCTCAGGGCAAGCATGCCTAGTAACTAAAATAACTTCTTTAAGAGGAAAATGGAGTCATTGCCCTGGAGATGTTTAGCTCCCAGCTAAAAGTTGCCTTGCTATTTCCAGTCACTTACAAGGTAGAGAAGCAAATGATGAGTGTGGGTCCGAAGGCATCATCAGCCTGCTGCTGGGAAACCTTCTCATTTGGATTTAATCATCAGAATGGAGGAAGAAGAGAAGGCATCTACCTCCAGCCTCCTCTCTTACTGACTGGCTAGGCTGCCAATCAACATCAAGCCATTGGATCAATCAATCAATTAAACTACAACATCCATTTGACAAGTTGTAAGATATTTCATATCTAGACAGGTATTTATATAGTCTTGTCAAGATGATTAGGAGACACCCTGTTTTCCAGAGTTAAACCCATCAAGTAACCCTGAGCTTGGCATAACCACAATCCTTTGTGTTCACCCTCTGCATGAACTCTGCTGCAGCAAAATCACAGAATTGTTTCTGGCTGTAAAGTTCTGCTATGAATCAGACTTGTTACATTGTTACTGTTATACCTCACTTTCAGGGTTACAGCTCATTGTGCAGCATATAAGTATTAAGAACTTTCCACACTAAAGTGAGTCCACCCCACTATGAGCAGGGCTCTAACATGTGTCCTTGCTTGGAAGCCATTTCCCTCATTTTCATATTAATCTTCTGTTTGATTCCTGATTTTCTTGTCTCTAGCCTGCTTTGTTCAGTTCTGAGCTCTAACCCACAGGTTAGAGGCTGGTTTCATCCAACTGACAGTCATTAGCTATTTCTTCCTTCTCGCCAGTATAACATTCCTGCCTAAATCCGAGCAACCTCATGTGAAACTCTTATGAAATAGGAAAATGTAATTAAGGACCAATTAAAAGGAAAATTTCTGGTTGATCAGTGTTTTTAAGTAGTGCTAGAATTAAAAAAAAAATCACAGGGTCAAGTTCTAGCATATGGAGCAATTTACATTCTTACTTTATACCCAGATCTATACTTAGTTATTGGGTTATATCAGAGACAACTTGTCTCTTTTAAGTAAATCTTTATTTTCTCCTTTGGATCTGTAAGTTGATTTGTTGAGTTGCTTCCTCAATGGTAGTATACCTTAAAGCATTTGAGTGGGTAGCCTATGGACATTATTTGTTGGCAGCTGTTTGAAAGGTAATAGCAGTGCTTCATAACCCCGAATGGACATTTGATCAGTATTCCTGTGTGAATATCATCCAACCTTGAGAAAAGCTAACATATGTACAGAAATTTACAATCCTGTGAGATTTAGGGGAAGTTATTTATTTTCATGGTTCAATATAGGAAATCATTGTGAAAGCTAGAAGTACTCTATATAAACTTAAGTAAAAGGTCATATGGGATCACCGATTTAGGATGGAAAAGGACTTTAGAAGTCATCTAGCCTCAGGAGGATCGAATGATTTACCTAAGGTCACACAAGGAATAAGATGGTGGAGCTAGAATTTGAACCCTGCTCTTCTAGCTTCAAAAGCAATGCCCTTTTCACAATCCTCTTGCATAGAAAAGCAATGAAAGTCCAAATCAAAGAAGAAGGAAAAGCTTTGTGACTGACTTAAAACATGCCATACTGAAAATATTACTTCATGGTATGCTTGGTGGTATCAGTGACCAATGTTTTGATTTTCATTGCTCCTCAAAGCCAGAGAACTACATTTTAATAGGTATATTCTATAAAAGATACAAGTGCTGGTTTTACATTTTAAACCCGTGAAGTGTGGTTTGAATTCTATGTGAAATAATATTATATGGGAAAGCATAAAATCCACTGTATCAAAGTTTATAGAACTGAAGTCAACTTTTCTTTGGTTCCTAGCAAAGTTTATAGTGGAAAACTACTTCTATTTCTCACCTCTATACTGAAAAAAAGTTCCTATTTTAAAAAATTGCCCTTTAGGGTAATTCTTTATTCCTTTATTCTTTCAGCCTTTTATTCAACAATTATCTATTGAATACCTACTAAGTGCTGAGGCCTATGGGAGATATAAAGATGAAAAAATTATAGCACCCAAAAGCACTTTATCTATTAAGTGAGAAGGAAAAAGCACACACATATACCTAGTTCTAGAATGTGATAAGACCCACAAGAGGGGGACTAGGGCCAAAAAAGCTAGTATTACAGACAAAGGCCTAGTTACACCCTGATCAGGGCTTCGGAGGTCAGGTAAAAGACCTCCCAGCTTGCCAATCTTCTTATCGACTATGATGGAAAGCTCCACTTTATTATAGCTAAGTCATTATTTGCCTTTTTTACTCTCATTCTCTCACAAGTATGCAATGGAATTTTTTTCCAGAGACTACATGACCTATGAATTAAAGATTTAGCTGCAATCATAGAGACTGAGTTAATATCTCATCTGTAGACCAGCTCTCTTGCCTTACAAGTGGATAAATCCATAGACATGGCTGTACTTGCTGTTTTTCTTATATTCATCTGATATCAGCACCAGCTAATCATGGGAGGTATTTTTCCATGTGAATGACTGGCAACAAACACAGATGATGCTGAAATATTCACAGTGTTGGATATTTTTTTAATCTCATAGTTTTTCCTGAAACAAATTTCTTCATATTTTCATTAAGGTTTAAGTGCAATAGTAGATATAACTTTACAATTAGGCTAGTATTACCAGAACCAGTTGTCACATTCTTCACTGACATGCACTAGTAGTTAAAAAATATGCTTAAGAATGTTTTTGATGAAGCAATAAAATTGCTAATTTTATTAAATATTAACCCTTGCTTATATGTCTTCAATATTCTATGATGAAATGCGAGGTACGCATAAAACATTTCTGCTGTTTCAGTATGATGACTGCCTTGAGGAAATGCACGTATGTGACTAAATTGGGAGCAGAACTAGTCCTTTTTCCCCCAGAACATTCTTTTAAAAAATTATGGTAATTCAAACTTAGGTATTTGACATGACATTTTCTTGAAAATGAATGAAAAAAGTCTGTAACTTCAAGGAAAACAACTAAAAAGAATTTTTTCCAACGCTGAAATTTGAGCTTTTGAGCAAAAATGGTAATTTTTGAAAAGTTTCTATCTGCTACCCTGAGTTTAACACATTCCTAATATTTAGATTTTTCTGATGAGGTCAGTGGTGATATTAATGAACTTTATTTTTTGGTACTGCCTAATGAAATATGCTAACATTTGGAAAATCTGCATAACTCAACCCAATATTTTCCAAATGACCGATGGATGATGTTACAACAAGACCAAGGCATAGCTATTACAAGATAAGTTGTGGTCTTACTCATTTTAATCAAATACAAACTGACATTGTCATAACAGAAGCATGATAATATAGAATAAAGGAGGGTATTCCTCCAATTGTCTAGAGAAGGAGATTCCTCTCCCAAATTCTTTTACTGGCACTACCATTCTCTTAGTCACTCAAGCTTGAATTCTTTTTCCCCTTTCCCTCATATAAGTTTTTCTCAAAATCTGTTTGTTCTCTCTCAAAATTTTTTAGTGACTCCCCATTACCCTTTAAGTTAAATTCCAAATCTTCCAACATGTCTTTTTCAGTTAAAATACAATTAATCAATCAGCAAGGATTTAAGGGCCCACCGTATTTTAGACACCAAGCGTATTTATTGTTGGGACTACTAAAACAAAAGTTTGGCAGTCCTTGACCCATTAAGGAACTTACATTTAATTAGAAGAGGCAGTATCCACATGTATTACTATATGAAAATTTGCCATAAAGAAATACAAAGCAATTGGGGAGGGGTGTGTTATAATGACAACGAGGAGAATCAGGAAAGGCTTCATCAAGCAGGCAATACTTCAGCTTAACTTTGAAGGACATTAGGGAGTTTAAAGGCAGTGGTGAGGAGGGAGTGCATTTTAGGCTTGACTATAGTCACTTCAAAAGCACAAACGTAGTGGATGAGAGTGTTGTGTGATCAACATTAAGGAGGCCACATTTGCCGGCTTATGTGAAGTTTTACAACCTCGGCATGTTCCTTACCTCTTTACTCTCCTTTATCCCATATATCTAACTGATTGTCAAACCTTGTCATTTTTGCCTTCTTAAAATATCTTGTGTACCTCCTCCTGTCTCTTCAAAGCAATCACTTCAGTCCAGATCCTTACCACCTCTTACTGGGACTATTGTTAAAAGCCTTCTAAGTCCCTTCCCTGACTCAGATTTCCCCAATCCAAGCTATACTTCATCCAGATGCCAAGGTGATTTCCTTAAGTCATGGATTTGACAGTATCATACCTTATTTAATAAACTCCAGAGTCTCCCTATGACCTCCTGAATAAAGTCCTCCGTTTGGCATTCATGGCTTTTCACAGCCTTACACTTTCCTACATTTTCAATCTTTTCTCACTTTACTCTCCTTCAGGTATTCCAGAACTCTAAAACCTAGTGATACTGTTAGATTTCCTTTTCCTAGCACGGGAGATGCTACTTCCTATCTCTGCGCCTTTGGACTGTCTGTCTCTCATTCCTAGAACGTCTCTCCACCTCTTGATGCCCCTGAATTCTTCCAAGACTTAGCTCGAATATTACCTTTTGCAGAAGGCCTTCCTTCCTCATCTTCTCAGTCATTTGAGTCTTTATCTAGAAGGCTACCTTCTCTCTGGGGGGGTCATCTCCAGTCATCCTGATCTATATCTTGCCACTACACCCAGATGCCAAAGGAGAAGGTAAGGCTGGTGACCTTGTACAGCCCTGTATCACTTAAATCCAATTCACCTGTGAGCCATAGCATCATTTTCTGATGTCGTGGTCCTAAGAACAAAGGACAAACAACTGCCACAATCAACACCACAACTACCTTCTCTCTTCTGGATATCTATTTTTTAAGCAGTGTAAGAACCTATTTACTTTCATTTTGCATCCTTCCCCAAAAAGTTTATAAATCTCTTGAAGGAAGGGATTGTTTTTTATTCCCAGTGCTTAAGACAGTACCTGGCATGTAGGAAGTTCTCAATAAACACTTGATGACTAATTGATTTTTGTATAATATAACTGGAAGATAGGTTGGAGACTGATTGTGAAGGGCTTTAAATGCCAAATGACATTTTTGCCTAAAATTTATCTAAAAAGAAGGGAGATACTCTAAGGCAGAGGTAAGGGGGCAGTGCCTTGCAGACATGGGGGACAGTAAAGGTAGAGTAATTGGAAATGGAATGTCATGTGTGAGGTACAGAGAGGACAATTTGCCTATATCATAGACTGAGAGAGAGGTGGTAATTACCAATAAGGCTGGAAAGATAGTTTAGGGCCAGGTACATAAGATTTAAAAAGCTATACAAAGGAATTTTTATTTTATCCTGGAGTCAATAAGAAGCCACTGAAATTAGTTGAGTAGGGGAGTCACATGATCAGATTTGCTCTTAATGAAAGTAATTTGTCAGAAGTATATAGAGTAGACTGAAATGATGAGATACTTGCAATAACCCAGGTAAGGATTGAAAAGGGCCTAAGTAAAGGTGATAGGTATTTGAGGGGAGACAAGGAATTGAACAGGAGAGATTTTGTAAAGATAGAAAGGGTAAGATTTGGCAACTGATTGGGTATATGGAGTAAGGGAAAAAGGAGTCAAGAATAATACTGCATTTACAAATTTGGGAGTGTGGAATGATTGCATTGTTTTGAATACAAACAGGAAAGTTTGGAAGAGGGGATGGTTTAGGGGTGAAAATAATGAGTCCAACTTGAGAAATATCGAGTTTAAAATATCTCTAGAACTAATTAGTTTGAAATGTCTAATAGTATTTGCTGGGCGACTGAAGCTCAGGGAAGAGACTAATCCTGTATATATAGACCGGGGAATCACTCTGGGGAGGGGAGATGATATGTATGCCCAAGGGACCTGATGAAGTTACTAAGAGATAGAGTTTAGGGGAAGGAGAGAGCCTAGAAAAAAATAACTTTGAGAATACTGACAGTGAGGGAGAATAATGTGGGAAATGAACCAGCAAAGGAAACTGAGTAGTCATAAAAGTAGGAGGCAAACTGGGAGAGCATAGTATCCAGAGTATATAATGTCCAGGAGAAGAAAGTTATCAATGGTGTCAAAATGCATTAGGACTAAAATGCAAGATGGACTAAGATAAAAACATCCTCTTTCTAGAGACAGGAATTTGAAAATCTTAGCCTTATGAACAATATTATATAGCACCTGAGAGAGATTTCTAGGCCAAATAAAAAATCCACTATTTTTTATCAAAAAGAAATCACAAAAGCACATTTCTTTTTTTGGTATGGCATATTCTGGTTATTTGCATTTTCACCTGGCAAAATTAATCTCTTCCTCATTTAATTACCATGAAAAATACCCGAGTATCAAAATTCACATTCTTTACTCCTAGAGCAACAGTAGTCCTTAACATTCTTATTTATGTTTGGAAAGAACTCTATTTATTTTAGGCCACATTTCATCTTAATGCTACTCTAGAGTGCCCTGGGACCTTGATATCCAGAGGGACTGGAGACATGCTTGTTGTTTTATACTGCACTACCAACCTAGTTAATGTGCTACCTTTTCCATGGGAATGTCATTATTTAAACCAAGTTCAGGTCAGAGAGGAAAGTGAACAGATGCCTACAGCATAAATCCCACACATAAATGGAGAGAGCTTGGTACCATTGGTTGTGTTTACTCCTAGGAACAGTCGGAATGAAACAGCAGGTGGTGCAGTATGAAGGGGATGAGCTGAATGAGCTGAACTCCAGGTCCAAAAAGCTGGGCTAATATGTTTTTCCCCTTTACTCTGAGATTAATAGCAGTTCGAAAATACCTACATAGATTGTTTAAGAAAAAAATGAATAATATCACCTCATAGATGAACTGGTCAAGGTACAAACAACAACTATTCTAGCTTTCCTTTGTATTTTGAATGGAAACAAAGTCACTTAAAGGGCCTAACATTTTCAGAAGAGTAAAAATGAAAAGGCTAACCAAAATTCAAATAATAAATAGTCATAGAGTTGAAATGCTTTAGGTGGGAGGAAAAATTCTTAATAGAACAAGCAAAATGAGCCCATGTCATTCTTACTTTTTAAAAATTACAAGCCGCTAAAAATTTGGAAAGAAACAATCAAAAGGGTTTCCATGTGTTTTGCACCATTCTTATGCCATCATTGGAATGCAGCAACAGAGCAAAGTTATTTTATCTATGAAGTATATTTCTGGCCTTTCTCAACCCCAACTTTTATGTTTTTAACTCATGACATCGAAGAAAGATCATGATCTACTCTATCACAACACTTCAGAAATGGAGTGGTGAATAGAAGTATTTGAAAATTATTTCCTTGCCTGTTTAAGGGTAATCAGAAACTTTATTTTACTGAAATCATCTTATAGAAGCAATATGTTTTCAACTGAAATGATGTAAATTTCAAATAGCTCAACAGATGTGTACAAACAATTTCTCATCTCCCTTGGATATACAGCAGTGTAATAGCAAAGACATTGTACTCTAGAATGACTTTTTCTTGAAGCAAACAAGGTTAAGAGACTTGACTAGGGTCACACAGCTAGTAAGTGTCTGAAGCTGCATTTGAACATGGGTCCTCCTGACTCCAGGGCTGGTGCTCTTCCCGCTGCACTACTCAGATGACACAGACAGCATCTACAATGAAGACTCTGAGGCCCAACCAGGACGTTGTTTTCCTGAACTTTATTTGATAATAACAATTTACCTACTGACCATTTAGTAATTTAATTTTAGTACACTTAGATTTTCACAATTTGTTTTAAAATGATACTTGAGCCAAACGTGATCACTTCTTACATAACGAATAATATGAGGAAGCTAAACATCTTTTTTTTTTTAAATTAAGATCTTTAAAAAAAAGGCTAGATAGCTGGTAGTCATTAATTGACATGCTGAGTGCTTACTGTACTATGCGCCACAGTACAGGTAGGTTCATGTAAGGGCATCAGGTGAAAGATCTCATAATCATAGGATCAGGAGACCATTGAGCTAGATATGGAAAGGACTTCCCAGGTCAACTGATCCAACCTCCCCATTTTACAAAAAGAACAGTGCCTCCTAGAGAGATTAAATGATTCACCAAGGTCACATGACAAGAAACAGAGGCAGGAGTAGAACTCGGGTTCATTTTCATATACTTTATCTAAAGGTGATTACTACTATGTAGCTAACCAAGTGCATTTTCTTTCACAAACCTTGTATCATGCTTTCTTTAAGTCCTCATTCATGGTGCCTATTTAAAACCAAATGTTTATATGAAAGGGAAAATAATCATCCAGTTCTTCACAAACAACACACCAATTCAACCTGTTTAAACAAAACATTCTGAAGATGATGATGATGATGTTAGTAATGTTCTCTCTAGGCTCACCAATAGATTTCCAAAGAGAAGAAATGGAAGATTTAGAGAGCTTGAGAATTTTTCTACCTGTATAAAATACACCTTTAATTTCTCCTCATCAAGAATAGTTTTAACCTAATGGATATCCATCCAATCCAATCCAGGCTTTTGTTGCAAACCTACTACATGCAAGACATACTATTAGATTTTGGAGATATATATACACACACAAATAAGAATCATTCCTTCTAAGCAACTTACATTCTATTGAGGGTTGAGGGATAGGAGTGGGTAGGGACAATATATAACTACAGATGAATATATACATGATTATTGAAGGGAAAGAGAATTAACGGGAAAAATTTCCTATAGGATTTGGTTAATCAAATGAGTTTTCAAGGAAACCAGGGATCCTAAGATTAAGAGATGAGGATGGAGCATATTAGTGGCCTAGGGAACAGTTTTTTTAAAGACATGGTAGTAGAGAAAGCATGACACATTAGAGATCAGAAAACAGAATGGTCTGACTGGAATGTAGAATATATAAGGGAGAATCAAGGGAAATAGTCCAAGAAAAGAGAGTCTGTGGCTCACTTGTGAAGGACTTGAAGTGACAGCATGAAGAGTTTGTATTTTATTTCAGAAACAAGAGGGAATCACTGAAGCATATTGAAAGAGGAGTGATGTAGTCAGATTTGTGCTTCAGGAAACTTATTTGCAGCTATATGGAGGATGAATTGGAAAGGGGAAGGACTAGAACCTTGGAGTTCAATTAAAAGGCTACTACTGCAATAGTCGAGGTGAGGGTGGTAAAGGCCTGAACTAGGTTGGTGGACACATGACTAGAGGGGATGTGGTATATGCGTGCATGTATACACACATACCTGTATACATATATGTGCATATATTATACATATATGCACATATATGAGTGAATCATTCTGTTATTGTTGTCTTTTTACAATGGCAAAATATGGATACCAGGAAACATCTTGATCCTTCTTTTTTTTCCCCCTTGAAAATGATTCTGTGATCATTTAAATAAGAGGTAATGTCATATAGTGGAAAGAACAATGGGTTTGGAGTCAGAGGAATCAAGTTCCAATTCTCCCTCTGCTATTTATGACCCTGTGATCTTAAACAAGTTGTTAAACCTCTCTAGACCTCAGTTCCTTCAACTGGACAGTTGCCTGATAGCTCTAAATCCATGATCTGATGATCAGCATTAAGTAGCCAAGGACTGTCATTCTGGAAAAAGTCTTTTTCAGAGGAGAATGTACATTTGAATGATGCTAATTAGTATACCTTCACTATATAGTCTATAATTCTCCCCAAATACCACTTTAGTCTAATAATACATTACCTAAAGAGAGGTAGAATTAACCAGTTAATAAGGCATGTAAAATGTGAAGCAGTCAAATAACAACCACATTGTTATTCTGCTCATTTTCATCTGTCAGAATTTTAAAGGTGAAGGAGACAGAGTATTGGCAATTGTCTTCCCTCTCTACAGCAGTGAATTGTATTGTCAGGGGTCTAAAAGAACCTGGATGCATATAACACAGACCTGTTTTCATTAATGGAAGTGTTTGCTTTGGATCCTATCCCAGTTTTAAAACATTTCCATTAGCTGAGCACAGTATCTACAATTATCCATCTTATCTGACCAGGGAAAAATCACTGTAGATGCTGTGCCCAGTTTTACAAAATGGTGCTGAGAGCAGAATAGTAGGGACCCATCCAGATGAAAATCAAACACATCTTTTTTTGGACTACCAGCTACAATGGTCTATGTGTATACAAATACCTGTAATAAATATCAGCAAGGACTATGAATGCACTATATCCACTGTCCTTTGCTCTGATTCAGTAAAGTCCCTGCAGTGATAAAAATATTCCTACCCAAAATTTTAGTTTCTTTCTTTTGAGGTTTCATATTTTCATATTTCTTATGGTAGTAAATATAGAGAGCAGAGAAATAGGTAAATGTAGGAAGAAGGTCAAAACAAAGTAGAACACAGGGTAAAACTCTAACAAGGGAAGGAAGTGTAGCCTGGGTGATGAGATCATCATCAATTACCTTTATTGAAAACCTTCCTGGAACATAGCACTCCATTATATGCTTAGAAATTGAAGGGTAAAGAAAATTGATTTTAAAAAGTCCTTGCCCTCAAAACGCATGCATTTCATTAAAGTTGGCTAGGGAGAGCAATCAGGAAATAGAAGAATAAAAGGAAGAAGGAACCAGAGGGAATACAACACGCCTGAGGATGTAAAAACAGGGGCACATTGTGTTTAGCCTTTGATTGAAGTCCAGCTACATAGCCAATGTTAGTGAAGGTCTATAAGCATAAATAAAGAACATTTTCCACACCAAACCTCCATCATGGTACTGATAACCTAAAGACATTGATGAGTTGATTTTTACTAGCTCTCCAACCATGTGCTTGCACATTTGGTACAAGCAGAAATACAAATAAATAGACGACTGGGGAAAATGGTCCTGTTCTGACTGAGGACTGTGTAACAAATCCCATGTTCTAAGTATTTGAGCATTCTGAGCAAAGGACATTTCTGTTCCTTCTTTTCCATGTCAAGGGGTTTTCTATTCTAGATTCAAGAGGCATCTCAGTCTTTCTAACGCACAACATTCAGCATAGTAAAAAGAGGAGCATCCTGTTCGTTTGGAGGCTAAAGGGAAAATAAATTGGATGAGGGAGCTTACCTATACTATTCAGTGTCTAGTTACTTGGAAAATATCAGTGTCCATCTTACCTGATTGACCAGGGGGCGGGACACCTGATGGTCCTCTTGGGAGGCAGAGAAATACAGTCAGAACAGCCGCTTTGTTTCCCGCACATGGTTCTATGGCAATCGGTTTGGGAGCACCCTGAAAAAGAAGATCTATTTTAAGCAGGTATCATTATATAAAACTTACACATATATTATTTTATTATGACATAGCATAATATAGTGATAAAGAAGCTGGACTTGAAGCCAGGACGACCTAGGTTTGAACCCTTCCTTTGACAGTAACTGTGTGACCCTGGTTATGTCACTTAATTTCTTTTCTCATCTAGAGAATGGGCACAATACAATGCTAGCACCTAACTCATGAGGGTATTGTGAAAATGACATCATCATCATCACCATCATCATCAAATTAGCTCGTGCTTTATATGTAGTGCTTTAAGGCTTGCAAAGCATTTTATATTTGGTATCTTGTTTGACTGTCTCAATAAATCTGTGAAGCAGGCGCTATTGTTTTCCAATTGTAGAGATGAGGAAATTGAGGCTGAGAGAAGGACTTGCCCAGGGTCACATAATAAGAAATTATCTGAGGCAGGGTGTGTAGTCATATCTACATATTTCCCATTCCACCACTCTCTCCACTCTAGGTCTGACTGCCTTGTCATAACTTATATAATATATGCAAAGAATTTGGCGAAACTTAGAGTGTTACATAAATGTTATTCATGATAATTCTTTTAACCTTTATAATGTTCTAGAACTCCTTATATATGTTTGGTCTGTCTTCTCATTTGGATTTTTTACACATAGGGTTCTGTCTTCTACTTCTTCAAATTCTCAGTATATACTTAGTGTCATGTACACAGTAGGTAATAAATAAATATTTGTTAAATAAATTTGACTATACTCTATGTGTATTTAGTTGAGCTACAAATTGATGCAAAATAAGATGATTTCCCTCCAATCTCTTCTTTAGCCTGTAACATACTAAACAATACCTCTTATCTAATTAAATGATTACAAGTCGAAAGGACTCTTTTGGCAAGTTTTTATGGCAACTTATTCAGTGACATACATATTTAATAACTCCCCAAATGCACTTATATTAAGAATATGCCTGCAGGAATCAAGGGGGTTGCATGGATGTCTTCCCACTGAAATACCAAAGGAATCATGGGTTAAATACAATACCACCTTCCATGCTGTGAGTGTATAATTTTAGCTTAGAGATAGTGATTGAGGTAATACTATTCAAGTCACTCTGCATGAATTACCCTAGGGAGAAATATCAAAACCACATCTTTGGATAAAGACAAAATTAGGCACAAGAAGAAGATGATTTTGCTTTAATTATTGGGATTAATAACCTGTTTGGGTTTCTCCATTGATGCTAACTGACCTGTTCAGAAGTGTCTTAGTTAACTTGGATATACACCTATATATGTTAGACTGCTGCAGTTTCCTGAAAGTTTAACAAAGGAAGCATTAAAAATAAAATATGTCATTCTTCATGTAAAATTTAGACCGAAATTTTTGGTGACAATAGTTTTATGTGGTTATAAAAGGTTGTTCCTTTATAGCAGCATAAATCTCAGGTTTTAAAAATTATCATTATGCCAACACAGTATTGGAGTTTTCAAGATAAAGGCTAGTGACCACTAAAGAACTGTAGGTCATAAAAAATTTTCTGAGAAAATGTTATGAGGTCTGTAACTCCCATGGCTTACCTTTACTTATTTTGTATTAAGCAAAGTGATAGGTGTTTTCACAATCTGAACAAGTGTTTAATCTTTAGTAGCTTAGTTTTTAAAAGAAAAATTAGTTCAAAATTAACATAAAATTACATTTCTTCTTTCATAATATATGTGTGTATGCATATGTATTTGGAAGATATATTTGTCACATTCTGAGGCAAAAAAGGGGGAATACATTGTTTTGAATCATATTCCTAATCTATTAAACTTTATAATTACATGAAAAGTTTTATATAACTGTCAACTAAATTAAAAGGAATGATATATTATTAAAAGGGAACATATAAAAATAATTTTAAATAAGTGTGAAAACATAATTAATTCAAGTTTTGATCTTTTAGGGCCAGGAATTTTTCATTGTTTCTTTGTTTCCCAAAACCTACCACACTGGTCGACACATACTAGGCACTTGAGAAATGCTCAAAAACTGAATAGCAAAAGTCCCTGTGCCTTACTTAATAGTTCTATTATATACTATTGATGTTCTCTGTGTTTTTTGTGTGTGATAAAGTATAAAATCCATGGAAGGATGGTGGCTTGTTTTAGCATAAATTTCTTGTCAATACCTTTGCATAGAGGAGGGTATTTAATAAATATTTGTTTAGTTCACCTAAGATTTCTAAATGCTCCTTATATGGAAAAGCAATCACTGATTCTATTTAGTTAGACTTTAATAAACAATAACTTGTTATTTCTACCTTCCTGTTGGACTAAATATTATATTTGAAATAATGATGTTATTAATACACATGTAACAGTGATCAGGACCAATTGTGTATGTTCCCTCTTCTTTCCCCAACAAACTGGATGAGATCACAGGATATGGACCTTTGTCTGAAGGCTACCTTCTAGGGAGACAGACATGAACCCTCAACTCTTACTGAGGGCACCCTTCTGATTGGTCCTCAATGAGTAGCCTTGCCTCTGAGATTACTGATCACTGCGTGTCAGGGTAGGGAGAGGGAATGAATTCTTGTTGGAACCACAGGTCTTCCCCATTAGTATAGAAACCCCTTAAGAGAAGAGATTATTTCATTTATGTACTTGTAGCTCCAGTGTAGTAAGTAACACAAAGCTTTACACATTCTACAATCTTAAAAGGAATCTAAATGGTGCAATGGATAGAGTGCTGGACTTGGAATATGGAAAACTTGAGTTTAAATATGGCCTCAGACACATACTAGCTGTGTGCTCCAGGGCATTCAGCTTTGCCTCAGTTTGCCTGTGTTTCTTCATCTATAAAATGAGCTGGAGAAGCTAATGGCAAACCTCTACAATATTTCTGCCAAGAAAACCCTAAATGGGGGCATGGAGAGTAGGACATGACTGAAAATGACTGAGTAACAACAAACGGTCTATAGACATGATATCATACGGGTCATATATGACATGGCTCAAAGCTTTTTGTTTCCTTTTCCTGTTCTTTTTATCCCTTGGAATTCCAGACAATGGCACAGAAACTATCTGGGAATGCTGGTAGTATTTCTCCCATTTTCCATCCAATCCAGGAGCAGAAAACTATGGTGAGCTTCCTATGCTTATCCATGTATCTATCCTAAATGGAATTCATAGATCTTGAGATCCTTCTTGGATCTCTTCTCTCTTTCTGTTTCTTTTGAGACCAGGTCAGAGATTAATGTGGACTAATTCAGAATGGATTTTTCTATGCAAGTTCAAGTGTTTTCAGTTTCTTGTGAAACTGAGAGTTCCCTAGTTGGAATCAGGTACTGATCTCCTGGAAGTGGATTTCCTTAAGACCCTACTGATTGGAGAGGGATTTGACATTAAGAGATGGAAAAGATCTTAGAGGCTATAGAATCCAACACTTTAATTTTGCAGATATGGAACTGAGGCCCACAAAAGGGAAAGTGACTTGATTAGGGTAACAAATGATCTTGAAAAAAATGCTGCAGAACTAGGATATTAAACCAGATCCTCGGCCCCCAAGTCTAGGCTGCCTTCTACCCTCCAGCTGAAGGAATGCAGTCATATAATGGAAGGTGATGGCAGACAGAAGGGATGTGACCCTTGCCAAGTTTACTGTTGCCAGGAATTGCTCAAGTGGGGCAGGACTCAGGCGACTGAAAAAATATTTACTCAGCAAACCCTTATAGTGTCTTCACATTTTGAGAATAGTCTAATTTGAGTGTTTTACATTCTGAATTTGTTCATGGGCTCCTGGGACCCTTTTGTGTTTTAAGCATCTTCTGTTGTGTGTGAAATAAAGGTGTAATACCTATGTTGTACTTTGAGTTCTTTTTGGTGGTTGGATAGCGATACCCACATTTGGCAGTCTAGACAAGAGACATACCTAAGCTGCTTTTAGAGATGATTCTAGATTAACTCCAGGCGGAGGTGTGAAACAAACAAACAAAAAGGAAACTGACTCATTGGGGGCCAGTTCTGAGGATATCATAGATACAAGTGAACCTAGAACCTTGGGGAAATGGGAGGAAAAAGTGGGATGGGGTTGTGCTACCAATTACAGATAAATAAAAATAAATAATGTCAGTGACTAAAATTAAAGCTGAATTAATTGAATTAAATAATTCAATTGTTATAAACAAAAAAAGTTAAGAAATAAAATTCTTTCCTGTTTAGGGGATTTGGGATAACAAATATGGTGATGTAGCAAGTAGAATATAATCTATCAAAGGACTTTCATATTTAAAAATTTTTTAAATAAAGGATTTAAAAATATTGATCATTTTATCCACATCCAGAGAAAGAACTGATATAGTCTGAATGCAGATACAAGCATATTATTTTCCCTTTATTTTTTGGGGGGGTGGTGGTATCACATTTCACAATATGCTAAAAAGGAAATGTTTTGCATGTTGCACTTGTATAATCTATATCAAACCACTTACTATTTCAAGGAGGGGGAAGTATGGGGCAAAGGAAAGAATTAGAACTCAAAATTTAAAAAATGAATGTTAAAAATTGTCTTTATATGTAATTGGGAAAAATAAAATGTTAAAAAAAACACTGAGCATTGATCAACTTTATTTTTTAATTATAGAGGAAAAAGGTAATAGAGGAAAAATGTGACAAATAGCCTACAGCACTTAAAAGCAAGAAATGCAGAGGCAATGAAACTCTTTGCAATATATCAACAATTGAAATGGCCATCAAGTGGAAGAGTACAATATAGTAGTCCTGGGAAGGTCAATAAATTAAGAGAATGGTGGCTGCCACTTTTGCCTGTGGCTCCCTTCAAGATAATTATGTAACATAACTATTATTATATAGATCATATTTGCATTTCTCTACCAAAATTTTCACAAAAGAAAATTAACCAAAGAAATGTTATCTACTAATTACAATAAAAAAAAAAAACTAGTGGTTAATGCTTTCCTATTTCAAACTCTATCCTAATTAGTTCAAAGAAAGATGTTCAAAGAAAGATATAATTTGCTTTATAGAATTTTAACACCAGAAACCATTTTTTAATCATTTAACTTTGCAACAGAAAAGTATGGAAAGAAAACTAATATTTCTGATAACCCGAGGTTTGTTGGTTAACAAAAACAATGCGATCACGAATCAAGTTCATTTCACAATGATATAAACTGCTTGCTGAAAGGTGCAATTTATTGTGCATTTTTCATAGTTGCCTTTAAAAGTGATAAGGAACAGGTTTGCCTACAGCACTTAGCAACCAGGATCTACTCAGGCTTTCTTAGGTCTGGTGAGCAGAAAACAACCAGAATTAAACAGTGCCAGAAAAAAATCAATAACAGTTTTACAATTAGTAGCCCCTGTATTAAGCATAAATTTCTTTTCCAAAGCACTTGCTCAGTACATTCCAATGTGGTATGGGTTATATTTTATTTTGTTTATACCTAGTATTTTATTTTCAAATCCCCCTTTTTGGCATATACAATATGCTTAAACAATGCAGATATGGATTTCAGCATGTAGTGCCTAATTATACAAATGAATGACCAGAAAACTTGCTGAGGTTTTCAATGTATTCCTTAAGCCCCTTAGCAAGTTTCTTCTGAAGACAAAACCTGGAAACCCTTAGATGGTTTCCCACTGAACTGTTGCCATTTATCACTATGCATTTAGAGTATATTAAAGGCTGAACTCAAGTGCTAATTGTTTCATGAAGTATATTCTAACTCCCTCATTTGCTAAGACTCTCCTTCTCCAATTTACTTTAAAATTCATTTACTATATATTTACTCGTCTCTGCACATGTTGTTCCCCCCACCCCCCAGGAAAGTAAAAGTTTCTTGAGGGCAAGGGATCATATCATTTTTATTGCCTCTTCTTTTCTCCTTAGATTCATTGGAGTAAATGAATGTACTAAGTAAGTGAAGAATGCTCATGCCCCCCCCCCCTTGGAAATTCTCATATATGAGGGCTTGATGTGGTTTTTTATTAAATCCCACAGACTGAGAATAATCAATTCGATCTCCCCAGATTGCTATGAAACAGGCCACTGTAGATCCCCAATTAAGTACTTCAATTGGCAAGAACTCCAATTTTTTCTTGGCTGTGACTTATTGTAGGTGTAGTTTGTAAGCTCTTTTAAATTTGAACCCTGAAGGGAGTATAAGAGAGAAGAGATTCTAGGGAGGCCATTCAAGAAAATATCTGGTTGATAACTCTGTCAATAAACACTTATTAAGTGCCTTCTATGTGCCAGGCACTGTGCTAAGCACTGGGGTAACAGAGAAAGGCAAAGTACAGATTGTGTCTTTTAGTCTATTTCTAGTTATTTAGTTTCCATGTAAAACTCTGTACAAATTAGAGAGCAAAAAAAAATGCAAAGTAACCATAGTGAGTTATCTTGAGAACTTGTAATGTGACCTCATTCCCTCAGCTTTGCTACCTCAGCATGGATTAACTTCAGCATATTGATAGTATATGATGGTATGTGATAATTTTCCATTACAGCAATGGGCTATGACCAGGAGTTTGGGGTTCTAGCCCAAACTCTGTCCTGGCTTACTGCAATCCTGAGGAAGGCTTTCTGGGCTTCAATTTCTCACCAATGAGGAAGTATGTAGTAAGTGATCTTTGATGTGCCTCCTACCACTAAATTTCTCTGATTTTGTGGAAGATGAACAAACCAGTAGATTGTGTGAAAGGTTTGAGACACTCATATTCTTTGAAAACTAATATTTAATTTGAATACTGGAGGCCTTGAAAGTTTCAATCCTATGGAATATTTTTCTTCTTCTACACAGGCACTTTAAGTAGTATATCTAATTTTTAAAGTATATTATTATACTACATGATGAATATATTGTATAAGACTAAGTGGCCACCATCGCATGCCAAAAAAGCAATTAGAAAATTGAATCAAGAAATTAAGGATTAATGTGGCTGTGTTATACCTGTCAGCAGTAATAAGTGTTTTGACAAGAATAGAATAAAGTTTGACACTCTGCACAAATACTGATCTGATATATGAGTGAAATATTAAAAATGCAAACAACTGCACATTAATCATTTTAACATCTCCTAACTAAAACACTTTTAATGGTATTCCGATCAGAATTCTTCTATAAATAAAAATGAGTCTTTTCCAGAAGCTTGCATAACTTAGTATTTGCCACTTAATGAGTATTTATATTGATATAAAAATGTAGTTTTTAGTCACATTAGTAAAGTAGAATTAATTTAGCAAGTATTCAAGGCAGCTAGCCTGTTGTCCGTTCGCAGTTAATCAAGTGTCTTTTCCCTATAGAATCAAGGGAGACCAAGTACGGAGACCAAGTATTTCAAAAATGGGTTCTTTAGTTTCAGCAGAAATCATTTGCTTTCTTCAGTTTGCTTTCCACTTTTCAGGAAATGGTATAAGGGAGAAAGGCATGTGATAGTCTTGCTCGAAAGGAGAAGAGCTCGTATTAATGAAAGAAATTAAGCTGATCTACACTTTCAGAAACAGGGTTAGGCTGCATTAGAAGTCCATTCAAAGGGAATAATGTATTACACAAGGGAAAAAGGGAAGGAATAAAACAGAATATTCACAGGCTCAGGATGTTTCAGTCCAGTTTGCAAAAGTATGACAATTGTAAACTTCATTTTTACCTTATCTTAAGGATTTCTCCTTTTAATTAAAGTTTTTCCATGTATAATGGAAATCTGAGTGTGTATTGTATTTACATCACGGTGTTGGCAAGGTCTCTGTTATAAACTCGATCAGATGCTTTTTTGGAGTAGAGGACATTTAGTATTTTGGATTTCCAAACTCTTAAGAAGGGAAGAAAAATGAGTTGCTGTTGTCGTTTCTTTTTTTTGTTTACAGTAAAATCTCTTTAGGAAATGTTGTTGAATGATTATAGTGCTCTGATTCTGTTGATATGTTTTAGAGCTCCAAATGACTATTTATTCTTAATGGTCCTTAAAAACGGTTCCCTTCTTTCTTAACACTTTAAAAAATTATAAATGAAACCCTATAGTTATCACATATTCACAGTCCGTGTTATACTTTGTTACCTTCCAAAAGCTCCCAAGTGCAATGAAGGGATGTATAATGGCTATAAATAGACAGCAGCATGTTACCAACAATATCTTAAAAACAAAATACAGCAGCAAGTATGTTATTTAGGAGATGTGTGACCAGAAAAGGAAGTGGGCTGGTCAGGTAACGAGAGAGATAATGGATGACTAGTCTACGTACTGTATTGGCACCTATGCAACATTAAAAATCCTATAGGAAAAGAGCCTTTATGACAATGGGTGGACCCCTCTGGTGTATTTATAGGAGGATATACCCAAGTTATGGAGAAGAAGTCATGAAGAGGTTACTGTCTGCACTGCTATTTTTCTTTGTAACTCTAAGGCTTAGCACATAGTAAGCACTAAATAAATGTTTCTTCATTTGAGTTAGAATAGGAAGTCCAGTAATGAGATCATGGATCCATTACATACGGAAGTCCAGCTTTACTGCATTTAGAAAGTCCTTCTTGGCTTAGTGTATCATGTAGTTAATGAATTCTACAGTTATTTAAAAGTATAATAGAAACAACTCATTGATAATCTGAAAGCATGTACTTACCATATTGTTGTTATCTGGGAGATTTAATTTATTAGGCAAGTTACCTAATATAAGCTACCCCTGGCCATCTGGTAGATCTAACTTAAGCCTCTCCTCTAAAAAGCATCCCTTGATTTAATCTTGGTTACCCTAAGAACTTCTTATTCAACTATCCCTTAAGCACTTTTGTATATAGCCTTGATTGTACTATACACATTGTTCATGCCATGTTGCAATACTTTCCATAAATTTGTATGTGCTTGTTCTTTATCTTGCAATCAATATGTAGTTTCCTGAGATTATTTTTTTTGAAGAATGCAATGTGATGATAGGCAAACAAGACAACACATTTTAACCAAAAGACCAATCTCTTATAGAAGATTGGGTAGATAAGGCATCTTTGTGTTTATTTATCAGTCTTTCTCAATATACATACATGTCTTATACCTATATATACATATATTATTACACATATGAACATATATGTATATGTGTTTATAAAGGTATAAAAGATAACAAATATGATATTTGGATAGACTGAGAATCATTGAGATCCACATAATATCTACTGGTTGGCAAAAAAAAGGTTGAAAGTTGCAGCTAGCTAGTGTTTGGGGGCTAATTGCAGAGATGTTGCCAGATTTCCTGGATGCAGGGAGGCTAGAATTCTTTATGATGGGCACTTCATAAAGGGTAAAGGGTAAGTGATTCAGGCAGAGTACTATCTGCAGGCTGATTCTAAGCTCTCTGTTTCCTTCTCTCTCAGGCCAGAAGGCTCTACAATTTAGATCTTGGTGTAGGTGAGAAGATAAGTTCTAGTTGCCACTTAACCTCATTCAAATCATAGGTAAAGAGCAGAGAGTCCTTTGCCACATTGAGCCAAAGTAAGTATTCAAAGGCTACAGATCATGAAATAGTAATTTCAGTAGGTAACTCAATTTTCATTTTCTAAACAGACCCACTGAAAAGACTCTCCTACAATATCTTTACCTTGGTTTACAATCTTTTCCAGCCTCATCTCATATCAAGACTCATACTCATATCAAGAGTAAAATTTAAAAATTATCAACCTAGAAAACTCCATGATAATCCAGATCACAATCCATTCTTAAAATTCAATTTTATTTTTAGTTCTGAATTCTCTCTTTCCTTTCCCCTCCTTCCTTAAATGAGAAAGTAAGAAAAACAAAAGTTGTTACAAACAATACCAAAAAAGCAAAGCACAGCACTCCTGCACAGGTTTTATTATTTTAAAATTTCAATTGGCAGAAGTCCACAATACTATAGAATCCAAGACTTAGAAGGGGCCCTTATTGGTCATCGAATCCAGCCTCCCACATAATGTCAGAAATCCTTCTATAATCTCCATTATAGATCGTCATTTATATTACAGTGTGTTCCAGTGTTCAAGAGGGAGTGTAGAATGGATCACACAAGACTAAGACTGCCTTGCTATCTCAGGCTCAGTGAGAAGTTCTTTGGGTAATCATATTTATGAAGTCATAGCCTAAGCCCCAATCTAGTGCTTTTTCTAACAATAGACTAGGCAGAAATCATACATCAAATGGCAAAGCTCTTCATTAGGATGCAATAGTAAAGTAAATAATTAGGTAAAATAAAATGGTACAGACACAATATGTTTGCCTCCTTCCCCATATACAATTTATATGGGAATGGGAGAGGCAACAAACACCAGATAACTCATACCTTGAGTTCCACTGCAACTCGAACATATAAGTGGAAAGAACATAGGAATTTGAACTTAAAGACCAGTATGTAACTCTTTTTAGCTCTGTTACAATGGGGAAGGTGTTTAAGGTTCATGATACTCATTTCACTACCTACTTTACATAGGTATTGAAAGTAAAACACTATGTAGACACTAAAGCACTATAGAAAAATGAGTTATTCTAGTGATTGGTCAATCTATTATTTTAAAGGCAAATAATTGTTCTATTGTGCTCTTTTGAATAATTTAAATTGTGACAAAAATTTTCCTCATATTTAGATTAAAATCTGTTTCCTATCCACTGGTACCAGCTTTGTCCTCTGGAGACAGGCAGAATAAATCTAATCCCATTTTAGCAGGAGACTATAGATATTGGAAGATAATTATCATGCTCTCTCTCTTAAACATATTTTCCAGCCAAACATTTCCACTTCCTTCAGCTGTTCCTTATATGGAATTATGTCCAGTGCTCTCACCATTCAAATGGTCTTTCGGGGATGCATTGAATTTACCAATGTTTTTCCTAAAATGTGGTACCTAGAACTGAATACAAAACTGCAAGGGTGGCCTGAACAGAGCATAACACAGAAGGTCTATTAAGGGCCTTGATACAAAATTGACTTTTAGCAAACTTTTCTATAGCAGTATCTCAAAAGGCTCTTTTTTAACCTCTTGGCCAAATCCGTTACATAGAGTGAATATTAAATTAAAACGTTTATACCTGGGACTGCAATCATAAAAGAACTAAATCAAGAAGTACTGTGAAAACTGTCAGCAGAGGGAATAAAAGTGCAGATTTTGCAATATTCTTAATGTAGTACCAAATGTTAATAACCCTAGCATAACAAATGACTTTCTACCAAGATTATTATACTGATCACTGCCTACTGAAAGTGGGAAAAATACAGATGAAATCTTGAAATTAAGGTAATAATTCCTGTTGTCTATTCACTATATCAAAAGACTACATAATCTTCCTTGTTTTGAACTTTAAAAGAATCAATTGTTCCCAGTTGAATTTTCAGGGAGATAATCATATATAGTATAATGAGTTTGGGCTATACCTCGGAAGACTTGAATGCTGGGTCTCACATTGATTAGTTGGGCAATCTAAGGAAAAAATTGCCCCATCTTTGAGCCTCAGTTTCCACTTTGGGAAATTAAAAATTATATCCCCTCTCTACTTCATGGATCTGTTGTGAGTTCACATAGGATAATTCAACAAATATTTAAGTATCCACTCTGAGTGAAGTACAGGGGACACAGAAAGTAAATATACCTGCTTTTAAGGATCTTACACTGTGATGGGACAAAGGATAAGCACACAACTCTGCTATAAGGAAGAATGAAATAAATAGAGAGATAGATATATGAAGGCATTTTTTAAAAAGGAAAGTGGGGTGTTATTATTGTTATGCAGATAGTCAAAGTAATTTTTATGTGCTAGAAAGCTTTAAACATTTTTTGATGGAACTTTTCCTAGAATATATCATAGGCTTCCTGTCTTGGTACGATATATGAAGTATAAATTAACTTTCAATGCCAGTTCATTTTAGTGATAGATATTCATTATGAATATCATCTATTGTGATATTATATCGACAAGGCTGTGGATACAAATTTAGACACAGGTTAGAGGGCTGGGTTGGGCTTATTCCTTGGGGTCCCGAGGTTCCTGTTAGATCTTCTTCTTCTGGAGAACTGGTAACTAGTCCTCTAATAAGACTCTTAAAAGTTAGTGTGCACAATATTGGAGAAAAACCATACTTTCCTGGTATGATTAAATTCATTTTATGTCTTTCTAGTTATGCCTAATTATATAAAAAGTACGACATTTAAGTCTCATGTCAAAACAAAAAGCAATCCAGTTAATTACCATGATACTGAAATGTAAATGTTATATACCTAAAAAGCTATTTAATAATTTTAACAAATATGTGCTGTATGGAAGGCATAGGAATTTTTGTACTTTTTGAGACATGAATCATTTAACTTAGGGAATTTTAAAAATAAAAGTAATATTCCTCAGTATAGACATTAGGTTCAATATCCCAGTAGGGGCTTTGAAGCATTTGAGGAAATGTTGTTTTGTACTACTGAAGGAAGGAGCCCTAAGAGTTAATACATCATCCCTAGAAAGCAATAGGCAATTTAATCCTAACATTTAATTTTTTTGTTGTTGTAATTGATTTGCTCATCAAATGAGTATGAAGCACCATGGGTACTCCAGTTCATTTATAGGAAAAATTCAAAGTCATGGGAAGAAAAATCAAATGGAATTAACCCTAGTGTGTATCTACATGTAGTGGAAAGCCACAATAACACTTCTTTGGTGAAATTCCTCTGAAATATGGGGGTGGGGAAGGAGATTGTCAAGTATTTGTTCAACTCTTTGGTAAAAAATAATTCCCTGAATTTCCTGGATTGCAAAAAAGGTGATCGAACAGTTACCATATGGTACCAACCCCTGAACTACAGTGGCAGAATTATTAACAAAGAAAAAGGGCATATAGATGGTTGCTTCTCCCAGGCTACTTTTTTGAATGTCTACATGGCAGACTCTTTAGTCACTCATCTCTCTCTCCTGTAGGACTGGATTACTCCATTTTACTTACAAAGATAATACTACTTAATCAAAGGGTCCATGATCTCTCTGTACAGCTTGTTGTGGGCCAAGATGATAGTGGAACTGGGGTGGCTTGGGTTAACCCCTATTCTTCTAAACCACTTACAAGTGTACTCCCTGGGAAAGGAATTGTTTCTCTGAACCCTCAGGGTCTGAGTGATCCATTACATCAGATGTAGAACAATGACCAAGACATTCCTGCAACTGTGGAGAATAAAACTCCCTAATGCTTTGGTAGATGGTTTCATTAGTTTTTGTGGCTGAAAAAAACTTATCATTTTAAAGTGAGCTTCCTAAGGTTAAATCTATCCAAACCCACTGAAGCTAGTTCTTGCATGACAGATCTTCAGTCTATCTTGGATCCATGGACCTCAAGCCTTTCCAGTTCAGTGGGACCTTACTCTTCCAGGCACAGCCATTGAGAACCCAGGGTCTACTCCAAGCCACAAGGAAGAGGGCTCTAGTGTAACGCCATCATTCTAATGAAAACATTAAAATCATAATCAAGTTTTTCAGAACACATTTTTTAGAAGTAAATAAGATGCTGCATTGGTTGGAAAGTTCAGGGTGAAAAGTCACCCAAGATGCTCAGCTGCCTCACAGCTGGAATGTTAAAACAACAAAACTATGTGCTCTGGGCAGATAGCTGTATTTTGAACATAGTTTATCAAGGCAGACTTATTTTTTTTCTTCTCTGTAGATCTAATCCAAACAGCTGAAAAGCAGTCTTTTTACCTCTCTGCTCTCTCCACAATGTACCTAACTCAGCACTCCTTGCATCGCCTGTGGAAGTTTAGGAGAAAGGGAAGGAGGACAAGATGGAATTGGGCTGCAGATGGGGCTGGGTAGAGCTGTAGTGCTTTAGCTCCAGTCATCACCAATTTCTGGTCTCAATATGGGGTCTACTTAGTTGATCTAATGGTACTGCTTAGCATTCATCTCTGGTTTCAGATGTTTTTAGTCAAACAATTTGACCATATTAACTTAGCCACCTCAACAGACTTTGCATTAAAAAATGCAACATATCAGGGTGAATAAAATATCTCCCAAATTCAGTTTTCTCCTAAAGCTCTTTGTTCATTGCAACTGAAAATTAATGACCAGTGCCTGTGAAATGATCCTTCCTCTGGTTAGACTCACACTGCTTTACTAACTCCCTCTTGGTCCTACTAATTATCTAATTGATTAAGCCTTTGAGGAACCTTCTGTCACTGGGTGTGGTCCATTACACACATCTGGCTTTTTATTCTTTTCTTTTTTTAAAAGAGACACTGTAGATTAATTAAAATAAGCCAAGTAGAAATGCAGAAAACAATAGGGAAAACTTTTGGTCTTTTACAAACCAGTCTTTAACAGAAAAGCCAGAAAATGTTTCTGTGTTGAATTTCTTTCTGAGCTATTTTGGAAATGATTATGAAGTGCCATATTGAATGCATCAGAATGAATCCTGATGCCCTAGAACATTTCCCCTTACTATGATGGTGCTAGGAACCGCATTCCTAGGGGAGATAAGGCATACGTCATATGGCAGGGCTAATATGCCAAAGAAGGATTGGGGATAATTCATTTACCTTATGGGGAGTTAACATCAAACCAAAAGCAGCTGACTTGTGAAATAGTTTTGTTAAAATAGTTATAATACTTGAAATTTTGAAACTCAGAGAGGCAAATTTAATTTAAGTGAATATTTACATGTTACTTTGTATCTATTATATGATGCATTATACCATATTGAAAATCACTAGTCATAATTATTTTAGGTCTAGAGAGATGTCTCCATTATCCACTGTAAGTTGTAACACCAGTCAGGCTCTGAGGTGGTTCTTCCTCTGCTTATGGCAGTCATTCCATTAGAAATGTTTTCTTTACTAAACCAGAAATGGAAATAAGCTAATTTCATTTTCTTCCTTTGGGCAACCACTTTGCAAATAATTCAATCAACAAATATTCATTTTGTTGTTCAGTAATTTTTCAGTTGTGGCCAAATCTTTGTAAACCCTGTTTGGAATTTTCTTGGCAAAGATACTGAATACAGATGAGGAACTGAAGCAAACAGTGTTAAGTGACTTGCCCAGGGTCTCATAGCTAATAAGTATCTTAGGCTGGATTTGAACTCGTGAAGATGAGTCTGCCTAATTCTAAGCCCAGTGCTCTATTCACTGTACCACCTAGCTGCCCAAGTTTTCATTAAGCTCCTATTATATGCCAAGTGTTGGGGATACAAGTAAGTACAAATTAATATAACAATTTCTACTTGAAAGGATTCAGTGGGAGAAACAAGCACGTACACAATGCATATGTACAAACATATGTATAAGTATACATATATAAGCACATATGCACATGTAGCATATATGTAGATTGAATAAATTTTAAAAAACAGTTAAATATAAGGTTGTTTGGGAGGCTAAGTGTACTAGCAGTTGGGAGGACCAGGAAAGACTTCATGCACATGATGTTTGAGTTCTGTCTTAAAGGAAGAGAGGAACTCTCTGAGGTAGATGTAAGAGGGAAATATATTACAGGTTATGTAGGGTAGCCAGAGAAAAGGCAAGGAGGTAGGAGATGAAGTACATTGTATAGAAAACGGAGAAAAGGCCAACTTGGCAGCCTCACTGAATGTAGGAGGGGGAGTAATGCCCAATGAGGCTGGGAAAATAGAATGGAGCCAGGCTGTGAAGGGCTTTAAAAGCTAAACAGAGGATTTAATATTTGATCCTAGAGGCAAGAGGAAGCTACGAAGTTGGCTGAGTAGGGAAGCCACCCGCTCAGGTCTGCCCTTAAGGAAATTATTTTGGCAGCAGTGTATAGGATGGGTTGGAGTGGTGAGAGATTTAGGGCAGGGAGACCAATTTTGAGGTAGATGTAATAATCAAGATGAGAGTTGATGAGTGCTTGAACTGAGGTGGTAGCTGTGTGAATGGAGAGAAGCAATCAGATTTGAGAGATGTGGTAGAGATAGAAACAGCAAGATTTGGCAACTGATAGAATATGTGGGGTGAAGGAGAGGGAGGAGTTGGGTTTAATGCCGAGGTTACAAACCTTTGGAACTGGAAGGATGGAAGTGTCTTTAATAGAAATAGAGGAGTGTGGAAGAGGAAAAGATAAATATAAAGATAATGAGTTCAGTTTTGGACATGATAAGTTTGCAAACAGTTGCCCTTATTTTAAAAACAGAATGACAAACTCCTTGCTATTTCTTTTTACTAGGTCAAGAGCTCCGTAAAACAATGGATGTGCTACTAAATCCCATATGGTACTTCTTTTCTCTTTAAAAAATGATAATAAAGTGCCCTAAAATGAAATGTTTTTACTAGGAAATATGGTGCAATAGAAAGAGCACTGAATTTTTTAAGCCAAGATCCTGCTCTATGATGAAGGCTAACCACTCTTCATGCTCAAAAAGTCCATTCTATCCTGTTGCTTCCAACATGTCGCCCTCTCTTTCATCATGACATATCACTTCTTTTCAATCTCTCCTGGCCTATTGGCTCCTCCTATGGACTACAAATATGCCCATGTCTTCCCTATTAAAAAAAATCCACTTGATTCTTTTATCGCCGATAACTACAGCCCTATACCTCTTCTCTCCTTTTTGGCTAAACTCCTTGAGAAGGTGATCTACAATAGATGCTTCCACTTTCCTCATGCTCTCTTAACTTATCTTTACACTGAAACTACACTTTCCAAAGTAACCTATCTTTAATTGTCAAATTCTTTGGCTGTTTTTCAAGTCTCATTCTCTTCAACTTCTCTGCAGCCTTTGACAATGTTGTTCATGTTATCCTTGGTTCTCTCTAGGTTTTCTGGTCATCACTCTCTCTTGGTTCTCCTCCTAGCTATGTGACTAGTTTCTCAGTGACTTTTGTTGGATCTTCATCTAAATCATTTGTTCTAACTGTAATAATCCCATCAAACTCCAACCTGGGCCCCTTTCTCTTCTCCATTTCTACTATTTTACTTGGTGATCTCATCAACTCCCATGGATTTAATTACCATCTTTATGCTAATGTTCTTAAATCTACCTATCTTGCCCAAACCTCTCTCCTGACCTCCATTCTCACATGTTGAGTTTGCAAACAGCTCCTCTTGTTTTAAAAATAGCAAAAATGACTAACTCCTTGCTATTTTTCTTTTCTAGGTTAAATCTGCCTTTTGGATATCTTGAGCTAGACATCTTAAACTCAACATGTCCAAAACTGAACTCATCATCTTTCCCCCTAAACTCTCTCCCTTTTCTCCCCTACTTTCCCAAGGGTAACTAATCCCTTGGTAACTGAAAGGTCAATGTCACTTTAGTAATATCTCTCAAACATTCTCCCTTCTCTCCTCTGATACTGCTACCACTCTGGTGCAGGTCCTCTCCACCTCAAGCCTGGATCATTGTAATAGCCTGCTGGTTAGTATGTCTGCCTCCAGTCTCTATTCACCCCATTCCATCTTCCATTCATCAGCTAACAAAGTGATTTTCCTGAAGTTCACTTCTAATGAAGGACCCCCTCCTCCACAACAAAATCAGTGGTTCCCTATCACCTCCAGGATCAAATACAAAATGCTCTGTTTGGCATTCAAAGTCCTTCATCATCTAGCCCCCTCCTGCCTTTCCAATGCTCTTATACCTTAGTCCTTGACATATATTCTTTGATGTGGTAACACTGGATTCCTTGCTGTTCCACAGACAAGATAATCCATCTCTTGGCTCTGTGCACTTTCTCTTTCAGTTCCCCAACCCTGGAATGATGTTTCCTCTTATATCCAAGGCTTCCTTTGGGTCCCAATTAAAATTCCATCTTCTATAGGAAGCCTTTTCCAACCCCTCTGAATTATAATGTCTTCCCTCTGTTAATTATTTATCTTGTCTATTAGCTTATTTATACATATTTGTTTGCTTGTTGTCTACCCCACTAGATGGTCAGCTCCTTGAGGGCAGGGACTTCCTTTTGTCTCCCTTTATATCACTAGCATTTAACATGGTATCTGACACATAGTTGGTGCTTAATAAGTATTCAATGATTGAAAGATTGACTCTATCCCTTAACTGTTTTGTGATCAGGAGCCAGTCACTAATTGTTATAAATAACACTTTATGGTTTACAACAGTGGTGTCAAAATCAAATAGAAATGGGAGCCACTCACCCACACATAATTATCCCTGTGAATTACACATTAACTTAAGTTTTAAAATGTAATGTCCATGTTTTCTTTTATTTTTATTTATTTTGTTAAATATTTCCCAGTTACACTTTAATCTGATTTGACCACTCTGAAGAGTGTTGTGGGCTACAGATGGACCTTTTCACACCTTTGGTTTTCACAGTGCTCTTTAAAAAGACCATACCTGTTTTTATTAACACACATTATATACCATGTTAGGCACTGGAAAGATACAAAGTTCAGTTAACACATTGTTCTTGCTCTCCTGAAGTTTACAATCCAGCAGGATGTGAGACACAAAATCACAGGTTATCCATGTAGTCACATAGAAAGAAATCCATATTATCTATATTTGTGTCTTATTTCCTACTAGATGTCAGGCTTTATAAGGGCAGGGGCCATCTCTTAACTAAACTTCATGTCCCTTCAGTGCCAAGCATGGTACCTGACAAAAGGTAGCATGTGATAAAGACTTACTGAATTGAATTAAACCTGGGAATAAGGAGGTGAAGTATTATTAACTCTATTTTGTATGTAAAGAAGCTAAACTTCAGAGGGACTAAGTCACTGTTCATTGTCAGACAACTATGTCCCAGGCTCATTGTACTTACTTATAAAATTAAGATAATAACAAATTTGCCACAGATTATCTCTCTTTGTCTCATGGCTTCCTTTAAGATTCAGTCCATATATCACCTTCTGTTGGAGATTTTTTTCAGCCCCACTTTTCCCTCCAACCCCAGGGCTTTCCCTCTGGATTACCTTCCATCCGTACTGTATAATATTATGCACACATAGTTACCTACTTTTGTCTCCCTTATCACAATGTGAGCTTCTTGAAAACAGAGATTGCATTTTTCATAGTAGTGAAAACAAAATATTTGCTGATGGAATGATTTACAGTATTGTTATAAGAATAAAATGGAATAATATATATATACATACATATGTGCATATATATCTCTATCTGTATATCTTTATACACACACTTTCTAACCATAAAGGACTCCATATATGTGAAATCATTAATGTCAGGGAAAAATATATACCTTAATGGAAATGAAGATATATTGTAGGATGAGAGAATCAATTGATCTCAACACATCCTTATAAATAAGTCAAAGGACATGGTGGAGAAGAAACCCCTTTTTTTCCTCCCTTAAGGGGAAGTGTTGTACAGTCTAAAATATCAAACATCAAACCTGAAGGTAGAAGATCCAAGTTCAAGTTTTGACTCAGACATGGAGTGTATGTTCATTAACAATTCACTTAAACTCTCTTAGCTCAATTTCCACATCTATAAAATGTAAATGACAACATTTGTACTACCTTTCTCACAGAGAAGGTAAAGCACAAAATGCCTGGAAAGTCCTACTATCTTATTTCAGCTTCTTGCTAAGACTTGACTGTAAAATTTTGTTTTTTTTTTCCCTTTGCATCTAACAAATATACACCTTGGATTCATGTACCTAGTTATTTACATGTTGCCTCCTACATTAGAAACTATGTTTCTTGAGGGCAGGAATTATTTTTGCTTTTCTTCATGTCTTGAGTGTACAGCATAGTGTCTTGGCAATAGTAAGTGCTTAATAAGGTTTGTTATTTGACTAATTTAAATATGAGATAGGACCACTGCTATTAATTGTTGGAGTTACCAGAATGGTACTATTAACTTGGAAGGTGGTTATATTATCTGAATTTTGATTAGCATGCTATTTATCACTTCATAAAAATGATAAAATTTTAAATAATACAGTTATATTTGCAGATCTCTGAGACATACCACTGGAAACCACCTTCTAAGTTGCTCTGTATTATTCTATTCTGATCAGAGCACATCTGGAAGATTGTGTTCAGTTCAGGGAATCACATGTAAGGCAGGGAACATTGATAAGCTGATGAGTTTCTTGAGAAGGTGGAAATCAGGAGGGTGAAGGGCCACAAATCCATATAATATGATCAATTGAACAAATCGGGGGTGTTTTAGGAGGGATATGATAATTATCTTCAATTATTTGAAAGACTGTAATATGGAAAAAAGAATTAGAATCATTATTTTGGCTATAGAAGGTTGAACTAGGAATGAAGGGTAAAAGTTGTAAAGAGCCGAATTTAATGACAAGAGAAAAAACTTTTTAACAATTATTGCTGTCCCAAACTGGAATGAGCTGCCTTGGGTGGTGAAGAGTTTTTTCTTCACTAGAGATCTTAGAGTAAAGCCTTCATGACCATTCATTGGCTGCATTGTAGGAGTGTCTTTCTCAGGTATGGATTAGACTACTAGATGATCTCTTCAATTTCTGAGATTCTGTGATTCTTATGTGAATAATTGTACATCTCTGAGAAAGGTGCCTTGCCATCTGGCCTCTGTGCCCTAACAAGCACAGCTCCCACATGATGGCAGCTGCCAGAATGACACAACAGAGCTTCATGCATTGCAAATCCAATCTATTTCAGGGGCAGTAAATGCCACACATAGGATAAACACCTCTTCGAGGAGTATAATCTGTACCAAAGAGACACTCACATCTTGATTACGGTTGTCAGTAATGGGTCCATGAAGTCAAGGGAGACAAGGGGACAAGAGAGAGTAGAAGAAATACTGAAAATGAACAGTCTCAAAGGGAAGCTGGAGTATAGAGAATCAGATCTAACTAATAGTAACCATTTTCAATTCAATCATTGTATTAGAAATAATAGGAAAAAAAACTGCCAAAAATACAGCAAAAGACACTTTTGATCTCTGTTGTGGGATTCCAACTACTGAAAACTCTTTGACCATTTTTAATAAGTAATCCCTGCTCCTTTCTCCTCCACAGATTCATACAGCATTTACAATAATGGAAACTTGTCCCAATTCTTCTCAGCCTAATCATCCAAAATTTCTAAAGTTAATGCAAAATCTTTTGTTACAGAGGTTTTTCTAGGTATAGCAGGTTTCTGTGGCAATTTGAGAGTATTTTCTCTGGGAATAAGATGTTTCCCAATAGTAATAATAATATGTCATGCTTTTATGGCACCTTTCAAGTCAATTGCACCCGTTAAATGATGACTGTCTTTCTCTAGGCAGAGACTTCAAATCACCTAATGATCTCCCATGTTCATATTTATACTGGCAACCTACACATTGTTAGGAGTGTATATAAAAATATAAAGAGCTAGCTATTTCTCCAGTGACTATTCATTTGAAGAGTCAGTGCATAAATTTGACTTATTTCTCTTCTGAGACAGGAATAATTCATATTCAGGAAAGGTAGAACAATTAGAAAATTTTCAAAGCATAAAACATGACAAAATTCTATTTAAAAAGTTCTTTTAAAAAGATCCAAACCCTATTTATTTTGAAATACTTCCATAACCAACATGAGACTCGTGTTGTATTAGTTACCTATTTTGAAGAGTTTAAATCCACCAACAAAGTACATTTCAAAAGGGAACTGAACAGAATTAAAGGTTGTTTTGTCTTTCATGGTAGCTGCAACCAAATAGTGTATTACTGCGTGGCCAGAATAATACTCCTTGCTTAACTAGGATTATCCTTGGACAGTGAAAACAGTATGTTGCAGGCCCCATAATCAGTCCTATCCAGTTCCCTACCACTATAATAATCATGGAAAGGGGGACAGAGGGTGTTGTTATTATTTGTCCTTCATTTGTGAAGAGGACCAATGACATCATGAAGTGATGGGTGATGACTTGACTTGCGCATGAATTGGATTTAAGTGAGGCAGAGGTGTGTGATATTGTCAGTCATATCCCTTCCTGAATCATCAAAGTCCAGAGGTAGGACAAAAGATAAGATGGCTGGTGATGGCCAGGATGCAATGGATGACCTTGGAGTTTTCAAAGTCAGACCAAGCTGTAAGCACTCCACAGCACCTGCTTCAGCTGCCTTCATGGCCATCAGAACAAATGGTTTTCATCCACCCATTCTGCCAAGGGAAGTCTCCACATGCTTGAGTAGACAACCTCATAACTCACAAATGGGTTTGAGGCCTGTTGGTTACCCTCAACCCTCAATACCTGCCAAGAGGGTTTTCCTGGGGTGAGGATACTGCTCATGCTAAAGCTTCTTGGAGCCACAGGTGACAGGTGGGCACTAAAAATGTATGAGCATCTATGAAAAGGGCTTTGTAGGCTCTCACACCAAAATGTGCTAGTGTTCCCTAAGCATTTCATACACCCCAGACAGAGGGCAATAAGTCCTAGAATGGCTACATAGATCTACAATAATTTATTTGTATTAAGAATGTGATGCCTTTGTCTAATGGGAATTAACATACTGCTGAGAAGCTGAGCTGCATCCACCTGACATTCTTGATACAAATCAGGTGTTCTTAAATTGGGATCTGTGAACTTAAAAAAATGATTACAGTATTTCAATATAAGTGATTTCCTTTGTAATCCTAACTATTTAATATTATGATTTTCAAAACATTTTTTTTTTCTGAGAAGGGGTCCAGCAGCTTTAATTGATTTCCCAAAGGGGTTGATGTCACAAAGAATCACAAGACTCCCTGCTACAAAGGAAACCAAAGGCCTAGCAAAGTTATAGCTAAATACAAGAATGGGGGCAGCCAGGTGGCACAAAGAGTAAGAGCACCGTTCCCAGAGTCGGGATGACCTGGGATCAAATCTGGGCTCAGATACTTAACACCACACCCAGAAACAACTGGCCATGTAAACTTGAGCAAATCACTTAACCCCAATTGCTTTAAAAATAAATAAATAAATGCAAGAATGGCTTAAGGTTCTACTAGGAGAAGTAAAGAAGGTGGTTAAACTAGTTGCATCATGTAGATGACAGTTTCATCACTTGGTGTCATGCTATGCTTGATCATCTCATCTCTTGCCTATGTTCATAATCACTATGGGCAAGATGAACACCATAAAGAGAATTACAATTTAGTCAACAGAAGCTATTTCACTGTCTGTACAGTTTCCAGAGGATATGGAGCAAGTCAAACATCGGAATACTTTCTATCTCTGATCTGTAAATGAGGTATTTAAAATCTTTGATTTAATGCTTGTGACTTCGTTGTATCCTAGAATATGACATAATTTTATCATTCCTGTACATATATTCACCCCACTTATACAAATTATTGTCAAATCTTGTCATTTCTATTTTCACAACTGGGATCATTATAAATTTATGCTTTACAATCTCACTGGGCCCTCACTGATATGACAATCCATTTATATTTTTTTAATTGATTCACTATCCCACTCACCACCGTGGATCTGGCTTCTCAAACCTTCCGTGTCTCCCTTTCTTCCACTCTTTAAGCTGAGAATCTTGCCTCAAAATTAACTGAAAAAACATGAAGCTATTTGCTGAGAGCTGCCTTTTTCTCTTATGTCACTCAGATACTTTTTTGTGACTATCTCCTCCTTTAACAATTCTTAAATAATGAAGTAGCCATTCTCCTTGTCAAAGGAAACCTGTCTGCATGTAAAGTCGATATCATTCTTTCCCGTCTTCTCCTGTAGATACCATCCCCCATCATCTCCTTTCTCTCATGAATCTCTCCCGATATACTATCTACTTCCTTGCTATCTACAAATATCCCCATGTCTCTGATATCTCAAAAAAAGACCAAAACCTTGCTTGATCTGTTCATCACCACTAGTTATTATTCTATATCTTTCCTCCCTTTCATCAATAACGTCCTTGAGAAAACTATCTATAACTGGTACTTCCACTTCTCTCACCTTCTTAACTTTTTGACCTTGTCATTCAAAAAAAAATGCTATGAAATTTTCAAAGGAGAAAAAAAAATCTCATGTCAGTTGCTAGGGTTTGAGGGAAGGCATGAGTAAAGAGTGGAGATTTTCAATATCAAATTAGGATTTACAACCACGGTGATGGATGAGGTCATATTTGATGAGTGGCTTAAAGAATGGGTAGGATTTCCACAGATGAAGATCTTGACAAGAATATTCCAGTAGGAGTCAGTGGCAATTATATAAAATGTAAAGTTAGATGAAATATATACACACCATCGAGACAACAAGTTTTCACCAACCACTTTACTTTTCTCATATGGATGGATAACCTGATCTCCTTTGTATTACTGGAGATCACACTGTGTGGAAGCCTTCCAGTGTTCTAGACTTGATGCCATCAGCACAATCTTATCCACAAAGAGGAGTATGTGGAACAATTCGTGGCTGATCAAGAATCCCTTTTCTATTTGGATTTTGTTAATAACTGATCTCCTCTTGCAAATGACATTGCTATTAAAAAGTCTCCTTAATTTAGAAGTCGCTGCTGATCTTAGTGCATTATTACATTATTACCATTATTATATCTGTCATGGAATCTTGTATGATCTTAATATATTCATGGGAGATACCTGATTTGATGGGAGCTTGGTAGAATATATTTTGCCCTCCTGAGTCCAATGTTTTTTTGTTTTGTTTTGTTTTGTTATAAACAATCCAGGGTCACAATGGGGTTAGATATTATCCAAACCTTTTAGTTTGTTACTGTGATGATGTGATTTTCTATAGAAAATGATGTATGGGGGTGTCTAGGTGTCGCAGGAAATAGAGTACTGGCCCTGGAGACAGGAGGACCTGAGTTCAAATCTGGACTCAGACACTTAACACTTACCAGCCGTGTGACCTTGGGCAAGTCACTTAACCCCAACTGTCCTGCATTCCCCTCCAAAAAAAAGCAAATGATGTATGAAAGTCTTCTTGCTTCCTTCTCATATTACATCATCACAAAAATGTCCTCATTTGTCCTTATATCCTTTATTTGTCCTTGTCTTTTTCTGTTTCCTGTTTCACCCTGGCCTGCAGGTTGTGGTGATCTTATATTTGGTTTGTATGTACTGGTCCTCCTGCTGATTCATTAAATGTAGCTTCTTGAGGGTGGCTTTTATTATTTCACTTTTATCTTTGTATTCTCAGTACTTAGCACAGTGCCTGGTATATAGTAAACATTGAATAAACTCTGGCTTATTGAAAGATTGGTTATAATCAGTTAAAAAAAAGAGGATGAAAAACACAATTGACAATACAGCTCTGCTGATCTGTGAAAGTCATTCTCCAGTCAGTTAGGGAACCCTACACCTTCCAGGCAGCTCCGAGAATCTTTCTCCACCATAACTTGTAGTGTTAATATCATGGCATGGGCACCCCTGGAGCAAGGCACCCTTGCTAAGGCAGAGTTTAAGAACTGGAGAATCCAACGTGTTCAAAGTGGCACTGATGGAGAAAAGCACCAAAATGTAGAGTTAGAAGTAGGTCAGGAGTTTTGGAACTGGACAGGTAAAGCAGCACAGAACTGAGAAGGCAAACAGATGATGCATTAGAGTCAGGCCCAAGGGTAATTCAAAGTCCAAGACAAATAATAGGGAGTCTAAAGGAAGAGAAAGGACAGAGCAACAGCTGAAGGTCCCTTTTCACAGCCTGCTCATTGGGAACTTGTCTATGGTTCCTGTGGTTTAGCAGCCAATCAGTTCCAGGGAAGCTAGTCGGTACCCTGCAGGTGGGAGCAGGTGACTGGCAGCTCCTGGCTGAGGAGGAGAGAGTAACTGTGGGGGATCAGCAGCAGTGCCTGGTGAGCAAACCCTGACAGTTATTCTCATTTGCATTAAATTCTAAAACCTGATGTTTCCCAGGCAGCTTTCTTACTCCCTCTAAGACAAATTTCAATCTTTTAAGGAGATCATATCCTCTTTCCAGATGACCTAGCATTTAAAAACATATTTAGCTAGAGCAAATCATGGCCTTAAAACAGACACAAAATAATGTTACCACACTTAGGAACCAGGAATCCCTCAACTTTCCTCTAGATTTTAGTCTCATCCATTTTTTCTTCTCATCAAGGAGGTCTTAAGTTCAATTAATCTCTGTAGACACTGCTCCTATCTCTGCCAAAGAGGCATTATGTGATTAAGACAATTATTATTTGTCAGTTGATTAAATCTTGTTACTTTTCTTTAGTGTTGGTGGTGGAGTGTATCAATTGGCTTGGGTAATATAAGTAACCACTGCAATGTTAATGGTAGGAGAGTTATACATATATTGAACATTTATTTCCATAATTTCTACTAAGAAACTTATTTACGTGAGCATAATATTGTGGTCTTTTACCAGCTTTTATAACATTCATTAATCTTTGAAAGTCTGACTCCCATTCACTAAAGAATGGCTTCATAATTAATCAGTGACTTCCACCTGGGAAAAAAGGAAGGAAAAGAGATCAATAGGAGACCATTCTAGCCCTTTCTTTAGTAATCCCTTGACTTCTTAAAAAGCATAGAGGATCATTTTAAAGTGGGGTTGTAACTGCAGGGGTTTGTAAGGCAAAAAGGGAAGATAACCAGTAGATGACTTTTAAAAGGTGTTTAAATGCAGGGCTTCTTTTTCTTCCTTTCTTCTCCCCCCAGAGGGAATTTAGATTTGGGTGATAAGTAGATTTTGTACAAGGGAAGGCCCAGGAATATGTCACCCAGCTCCAGTTTACTATTAGTCTCTGGCTACAGGGTGGGGGAGGTACACTGAGAAATCTAATAGCTGTGAACCTTTAGCCTATCCAGAAGGAAAACAGATAAGGAGACAGAGGTGGATGTGAGGCAGCTGTGTGAGAGGACAGACTTGAAGCCTGATTAGCTCTCCATATCCTTCTTTCCACTCCACTGGTGGCAAACACAAGCCCCTTTGCCTTAACCCTTTGCTTTTTTTAGTAAAGCCTAAGTACATTCTATTTAGAGAAATCTCTGTGCAGTTGCTATTAATAGTAGGGAAAAAAAGTCAAGTTGAGTGGAGAAGAAAGGTGGGGGGGGAGAGAGAACATGGACAAATATATATAGGCTGGGGCAGGGAGGTTGAGGAATACATTAGTGCAGCTAATAGCCAATATCAACTAATATTCATATTTCTAATTTTGGCACCATGTAATTATTCCCTTGCACTTCATAAGAAGGTGGTACAATGGATAGAGTGCTGGGCCTGGAGTTAGGAAGACTCATCTTCCTGAGTTCAAATCTTTTCTCAGACACTTACTAGCTATGTGACCCTGGGCAAGTCACTCATCTGTAAAATGAATTGGAGGAGGAAATGTCAAACCACTCCAGTATCTTTTCCAAGAAAACTCCAAATTGGGTCCTGAAGGGCTATATACTACTGAAAATTACTCAACAACAACAAAAAATTTGGAGTAATTTTAATCATTATAATATATTATTTGTCTAGATTCTGAAAATGTAAAAAAAATAATTAGAAAAGCATCATGGTGTAGTAGAAAGAAAAGTCAACTGTGGAGTCAGAAGACTTAGGCTCCAGGGCAAACTCCATTTTCAAGTCTTCTGCTGAATGGGTGTGTGACATAAGGCAAATTACTCAATCCCATCTCATATTCTTAAAATGTATCTGTAAAATTAGAGGCATTGGGCAAGATGACCTCTAAGATTCCTTACAAGCCTGGAAGAAAAATAGTGAGGTTGGGGTAAGGGTAGATAGTTTTAGGGGGACGTGCAAAAGTTTTATACATGTTAAGTTTGAAGGGACAGTGAAAATGTCTGTCAGGCAGAAATTATGATACATGCTGAGCTCAGGAGAGAGGTTAGAGTGGGAGGTATAGATATGGGAGTCATCAGCATATAGGTGATAGTAAGTCATAAGAACAGAGGAAATCTCCCAGGGAGAGAGAGCCCAGAGAGAGGAACTACGTATAGAGACAGTGCAAAGCTCAAATCAGGAGATGTTGTTGTATAGTCCTGGCGATATGCACAGCCACGGGCTTAGTTCTGATACAAAACAGGCGTTAATTAGAGACTGGAGGCTTAAGTGTCAGAATCTAGGTCTTAAGAATAAGCCATCTACTTTCTGTGTCTCTACAGGCAAGACAACAGACAAAAGATGTATGGAGTAGAGAACGGTCCCAATAAGGCTAGCGGAGAGAGTGCAGAATGCTTGACAGAAGGCCAAGGGAAAGAGTTTTATGGTGAATTACCCCCTCAATCTCTGAAAAGAATCAGAAATTGTACTTGAAAGAAGTGTTAAAAAGTTAATTTATCCTCTTTCGGGTATAGGTATGTTTCAAACCATATGTCAAAGCATTTTAATTTTGGTCTTATTTCGGTTCAGGGTATGTATTAATAACTAACTATGTAAATTATAAAGTTATATTTTTCCAATGAGCATGAAATTTGCTTTAAAAATGGTGGCAATTTTAAAATTAGACCTTTACCAGAGGAGAAACTGATGTTCATAAAGATGCAAAGTACCATCTAGTGGGGACTCAAGCAAACAGCACAGAAGGAAGACAGAGGGATGTGTATGTTTTGGGGATATAATTCACATACAGTGACAGAGAACATGACATCACAGTGAAAAGGATTTCAATCTTAGGTCAAAACAAATGAATAAGCAGGATCGTTAGCAAAATGCACTGATTTAAAAAGTGACATGTCATGCTAAGACCTGATGGTATGGTTTTATTTTTTCTTTCTAAGATTTTTTAAAAGCTTTTATAGTTTGTTAGGATATAGCTCTAATCAGGAAGGTTGTTTTCAACTGTCAAGCAGGCATTATATAATGCATTTCTTATACAATATTATAATGAAAAGAAAACAATGAACCATATTAAAAAATCTGGTTACAGTTAGAAGGAGTCCACTATCTGAAGTAAAGCTGTGAGGCAACAAGTAATTGATTTCAAACATGGAAATTGAAAAACAAATGAGTTGAATATTTTAGTGCACCATTTCCTTAGTGGAAATGAATAGAATCATTGTGTTTCAGAACTGGTAGAGATCCTAAAAGGCTTTTAGTCCAAGCACCTCATTTTATAGGTAAGGAAACTGATTCCCAGAGAGGGGAAGTTACATGCCTGAGTCCACACAGTTTTAAATTGTGGGGTCCAGATTAGAACCCATGTCTTTTGATTAACTGGTAGTGACCTCTCTGTTATAATATTTGCACAGTGCTTTTCACAGTGACTGGAATGGAGTAAGTGTTTAATAAATGCTTGTTCCCTTCTTTCCCTACTTTGTGACTGAGAATCTTTAATTTTCTGGTAAGAAAACAAGAATTTACTGAAAACAAATAAGAATAAAACAAACTTCATGAAAACAGTTGAAGGAAATAAAGCCTTAGGTAAATATGATCTGCATATACTACTGAACAAATTTAAAATATATTTTCATTGTGAACCAATAGATTTTTCGCTTTGTATGAAAATTGTTACCTTAATTTATGGTAGTTCTAATATTGCTCCATAATTTCTGGCATCCATATGAGATAAATAATGAGGAATTTTGTGACTATTCTCCTGATGGGGCAATTGAGGTTAAAAGGGATGACAAAGCCAAGTGAAGGCATCCAGTAAGGAGTGCTAGACTTAGGTAGAAGTCAGGAGACCAGGCTTCTAGTTGCAGCTTTACCATTGGCCATGTGACCCTGGGCAAGTTGTATTAAGGTTTTTCACACCCCAGACTTTGTGACACCATATTGGAGAAAGTTCAGAGAAAAGAGAGTTAAAGATGTCACGGCCTCAGACCTTAAAAACAAAGTTGACTCAAGGAAAGGGGGGTTCACTATCACAAACTTCTAAAGTCATAAGTAAACAATTCCAATGGGAAAGATAAAAGGGGGCAAGCTAAGAAGATTAATGTGACACTATGGGGAGCATTCCATCAACTCAGACTTTTAAAGAGATATGTATAAAAGATTTAAGCCAGGACAAGGAAGAGACAGGATCTTATAAGAATAATTTTTAAGAAGGATAAATACTCATAATGAAGGAAGGCTTATTAGGAGTCCAAAAGGTCACAAGAAGGGGTATTTAAAAAAATTAAACATAAAAGAATAAAGAAGAAATGGACAGAATGATATGAATGATTGGATTGAACGTGGGACCATAAGAATAGATGACAATGTGGAACTATTCAAATCTGATTCATATCTGTATTCCACTAAAGATTTTTAGGCTGGGAAGTATAAAAATAAAAATGAGTAAGGGAATTAAATGCAAGATAAGGAATGAGATAGTAAAACAGCACCTAAGTTCTATAAATGAGTTTAAGTCACCTGATCTACATTAAATATAACCTAGGGTATTAAGAGAACTTGCATATGCAACTGTTAAATAATTACTGGTAATTTCTGAGGAATCATGGAGAATGGAGGAGTTGCATGCATCTGTAAAAAGACCTGCCTTTCAAAAACAGAGCAAGGTAGCATTTTTAAAATAGAGTATTGAGTATGATTTTGATTCATGAAAAAATTCTAGAACATCACTAAACAGTCCATGAGCACTTAGAAGAGGAAGCAATGATTACTAAAAGCCAGCATGCATTCATTAGGAACAAGTCATGCCAGATTAACTTTATTTCCTTTTTGAACACATTTACTGGACAAGTACTATATAGATCAAGAGAATTCTCTTAGCCATACTAAACCAGGATTTCATCAAGGAGTTTGAAAAAATAAGTCTTTTCTGATCTTCTCATAGACAGAGGAGATGTAGATTAGATTTAAATATAGTTAAGAGTATTCAGACTTGGCTAAATGGCTGAACTCAAAGAGTATTGATGAATATGTGGGTTGGCAGATACTGCCTTTGGGCCTCTGGCCCACTGCGTGTGTGTGTGTATGTGTGTGTGTGTGTCTTTTAATAGCCTGAGAGCTAAGAATGTTTTTTTTTTAACATTTAAAACACTAATTATCATCATTAACATTATATATTAAAAATAGTTTTTGCATCTCAGTGAAATTTTTATTTTAAAATCTATTAAAATTATACTTGAAAATTTAAAAGCTGTTCAGCTTGTGGGCCATACTAAAACAGGCAATGGGTCAGATTTGGTCTGCAGGATTTAGTAGCTATGTGAAATATTATTTACAGTATCCTTGATATTATTTTAAAATGTAAAAAACATTCTTAGTTCATGGGCTACAAAAACAGGCAATGGGTTGAATTCAGGCTGTGGGCCTCAGTTTGTTAACCCTAATATTAATGGATCAATGTTAACCTGAAATAATAATAATGATAATAATAATAGCTAGCATTTATAGTGCTTTAAAGTTTGCAAAGCATTTTTACAATTGTCATCTAATTCGAAAAGAACAGCATTTTTAGTGAAATTCTACACACCTTTATGCTCTGTTCTATTTCTTTTGATGACTGGGACAGACATGTAGAACACATCCTTATGACATTTTCGAATGACACAATTCTGGAAAGCCTAACTTCTGGATGATAGAAATGGAGCAGAATTGGAATGATACAGCAGTTCCAAGAGACTAGAACTTCAGAATATCAGAAATGGGAGGGAGTTTAGAAGTCATCTTTAATTTAATCCCTGTTTGAATAAGATTGCCTCTACCACGTACTCAACAAATACGAATCCAGCCTGAAGATCCGAGGTGAGAAACTTCTTACCTCGTAGATCTGCCCTTCTGCTTCCAGATGTCTATAACTCAGGGTGTTCATAACCATTTTTGTGTTTCATGGACTCCAACCTGGCAGTCTGGTGTATCCAACTAACCTCTTCTCAGAAGGTTTAAAGGAAAATGCTAAATTTTAGTGAAAGTTAGTGAGAAAAAAGATTTTTTTTTCCTCATTCAAGTTCATGGATCCCCCTGAAATCCATCCACAAATCTATGGGGCTTTATGGCTCCTAGGTGAAGAACTTGCTCTAGTCATTTTAAGGTTTTTTTCCTCAAAGGTTACATAGACTTGACTCACTGTACCTTTCTGTCCAGTACTGCTCCTAATTCTGCCCCCTGAACCTATCACAACAAGGTCCAATTCCTTTTCTACATGAAAAACAGATATAATTATTTTCTTCTATGGGCTAAAACACCCCCAATTCCTTAAACTGATCATTATATGGCAGAATCCTGAGGTCCCTTTCTATTTACTCTTTATGTTATAAATATCATTCCTAAAATGTGATTCCCATAAATGAAAGCAATTTTCAAGATGTAGTCTGATAAAAGCGAAATACATTTGGGACTGTCGTCTTTCTAGTCTTAGATGGCAAGCCCCTCAATGCAGCCCAGGACAAGGGAAAGACAATTTGAGAGAGAGAGAGAGAGAGAGAGAGAGAGAGAGAGAGAG
>NW_027186296.1:92038247-92154339 GCF_028583685.1 Petaurus breviceps papuanus | reverse complement strand
GTGAGAGAGAGAGAGAGAGAGAGAGAGAGAGACAGAGAGACAGAGAGAGAGAGAGAAAGAGAGAGAGAGAGGGAGGGAGAGAGAGAGGGAGAGAGGGAGAGAGAAATTTTTTTTTTTTTACGTAACCTACTTTTGACTCATACTAAGCTTGCCCTATATGAAATCCTCTTATTTTTCAAAGAGAAATATCAATATAACCATGCCTACTGCAGCTAGGTGGTCCAGTGGATAGAGCACTGGACTTGGAGTTAGGAAGACCTAAGTTCAAACCTGGCTTCAGACACTTGGACAAGTCATCTTGACCCTGTTTGCCTCAGTTTCCTTATCTGTAAAATAGTGGTAATAAGAATTTTTACCTTTCAGGCTTGTGGTGAGGATAAAATGAGATTATATTTGTAAAGCTCTTTGCAAACCTTAAAGCCCTATATTGATATTAATTGTTACTCCCTTGTACTTCTGAAGTTTTTTTTTTTAAACCAAACATACTATTTTGTATTTATCACTATTAAATTTCATCTTATTAAATTTAGCTTAATATTCTAATCCAGGAATCAGCAAACTACAGCCAGTGGACCAAATTTAGCCAGCCACCTATTTTTGTATAGGCCCAAAGTTAAGAATGGTTTTTATGTTTTCAAATAACATTTTCTTTTATGGGCCATAATAGGAAAGAAAAATAGGCTTCCTGATCCCTGTTCTAGCTAATCAATTTGTTTAATTTTTTTTGTTGCCAATCAATTAAAAAAAATTCTTCCTATCATTCATTGTGCCACTTGCCAATTTGAGGAGTATATTGGTTATACCTTTATCCAAACAACTCCTAATAAAAATCAATAAACAGCAAAGGGACAGGCACAAATGCCTGAGATACCCTAAGAGAAACTACCTTCCAGGTTGTCACCAAACCATTAAAGACTATGGTATGTTTCTGGTCAGTGAACTAACTATTTCTTTATCTATCTCACTGTGTTGTTGTTCAACCTGCAATGATGACATTGAATAATGATCAATTTACTTTTAACATTTAGTTTAATGGATTTAAATATAAAACAATGTTCTTGCATTAAATAATCAAACCTACCAGATAATTATTTGAGTATAGGGTAGGGGAGGGAGTGGACATCGCTAGACCACAGTGAATAACATATAGAATTTTTAGTGGATTGAAAGGTTTATTTAAGTTTGACATGATGACATACACACACACACACATATATATATATATATACACATGCATGTATTACACACACACAAATTAATACATACATTCTATAAGACCATACATTTAGTCTCCAGATCTCTACTAAAATCCTATTCTACTGCTTCATTATAGTGCTGAAGGTGACCTTGGGTTCTCAAATGCTTTGCTGATGGAACATAAGCAGATCTTATCAAGCTGGAATATCTTTTAATGTAGGCCTTGTGGAAGAATATGTGCCTACTGTTCTAGGATCAGGCCAGCTAAATCTAGAGTTTTAGTACCAGATGCTTCAGTCACAGAAACTGTTAAAGACCATCTTATTGAGCCATGGAGGAATTTCAATTTGAGCTGGTACAAAATAAACCTACAGAGCTGCACACTCTTGAAGTACTAAAGCATAATTGAGAAGATCATAACTGGAGTATTATGTTCAGTTCTAATGCCACACCTTAGGAGGGACAGAAACAGAGATGCACATGCAGAGGGTGATGGTACTTAGAATAATGCTAGTAGATAAGCAATTACAGTAACTGAGGATGTTTAGACCGGAAAAAGCAAAGGCAAAGGAGTTTAGAGTAGCAATCTCTTAATGCTTGAAGTGTAGCCATAGAGAAGATGAATTGGGCTTATTTTGCTTGGCATCAGAAGACAGAGCTAGGATTTGTGAGTAGATGTTACAGAAAAATAGATTTTTTTGGCTTGATATGCATAAGGAAAAGCTTTCTGAAATATCTGAGGTGCCTCAATAACCAACTACTTGCTGGGGATGTATTAGACAAGATTCAAGTTTCAGGCAAAGGTTGAATAACGTCACCTCAGAGATCTATCTCCTTCTACTCTGACCTCCTATGGTCCTCTGAAGGCCTTACCTCTCTGAGTCTCTGTATTCTCATCTACAAAATGAGAGAGATGGACAAGAAGATTTTCCAGGTTCTTTCCAGCTTGAACATACTGTAAATATACTTCATTAATTCATTAATTTGCTGAGTTAGGACTTCAAATGAGGTGCCACTAGGACTTACCATCAACCTAGAGATGTTTAGAAAGAACAGAAATGATGTGATTTTAATTATTTTATAGATTTTGGAGTCTGACAATATGATTTTTAAGTATCTTATTATTACTCTCCTAAGTATATGCAATGTTCCTTGTAATTGTCTTCTCATTAACCATATAGACGCTCTTCACTACTTAAGTGGATTAGATGGAGGAGATCCATGGCAGATAATGGAGCACCTTGATAGTTAGCTTAGAAAGAAAATTCCAACTACCTGTTGGAATTGAGATATAATTTACAAAGGTAATTTTAATGATTGTAATTTAAACTTTTCCTAAGATGCATAAATCTAAAAAAATAATAATTAAATTCTGAGAAATTAGGGGAAAAATGTAGAACTTCCCCCATATGGTGTATCTGTAAGAGTGAGATACAAGCACTGTAAATATAGCTATCTATCTACTGAAACCTTCCACTGCAAATGAAATATCCATTAGAGAAAAAATAATAGATGAGCCATGAAGAAGCTCAGTCTTATTTCTTTTAATTCTATTTTCCATAATGCCTTTCTATGGAACTGCAACAGCTGCACACAGTCTGTGTTATTCTTTCTTGCTAAGCTTAGCATTTTTTTAATCATTCCATCCTTTTCAGCATCTGTTGGAACTTTTTGTTAAAACTTTCTCCTCTTCCATTCTACTTGGGCTGTTGCATAGTTTAGTTAACTACTTTCTTTTGTTATTGATCAGAAAATTTCTTTGGTTGTATTACTTTTATGAGTAGACCCATTACCACAATCATTTAAGAAATCTAGTCTTTCTCCAACTTAAAAATGATGCTTCCACATGTCATCTCTTGTGTGAAAAGGGGCTTCAACACTTTATCTGTGCCAATATTTGACAACTGTATTAGGTCTGAGGTCATTCCTTGCCCATGCCAACATGTGAAGAATATTTTCAAACACTGTAAGGCATTCTGTGGACAAAGCAACTCTCCTCATTTTGTTCACTTAGCTTCATGTGCAGCAGTTTGGTCCAGCTGTTATAATGTTGTCAAAATTCTTTTGCCCATAGGCAAAGTGAAACATACACCACCTTGTGCAATCTGCTGTTGGTAATGCTATCATTGTTCTGGATAAGTATCCAGGACCAATACACCAGTTGTGACCTCAGAGGGCTTCATATTGATGGAATAAAATATGTGAAAAACAATCTTTGAAACAACTCTGTGTCTGCTGGTATTATTTAGCAAAATCGTAAAAGCATGGTTAGACAACACATTTATTGTACTCAGTTATTAACCAGTAATTTAAGCTGTGAGATATCCTAACACATGCCAACACAATGACTTATTCTCCATTACTAAATTCCAGAAACAATTCTCAGAAGTCATGTCTTTATACCTTTGAGTATCTATAATGAAGAGAGATTGAATAAAAATACTGTGGCTTTCTGCCACTCCAGTTTAGGTATTTACTTACTCCAATTTATCTGTGATCTATTCAAAGTGATTATTCCTTATAACAATGAAGATTTCAACCCATTTATGCTTGCTCATTTGGTCTTGCTTTTGTCCAGGGACAATCCATGAAACAAAGGCATCTACACAGCTTGAAGAAATTGATGGACTGAGATGATCATTCCAGAAGTCTCAAATCAAATTCCCTGCATTTGGTTCTTTTAGTAGATTGAATTTGGCAGAGTCATACCTAACTCATATAATAATTGTCAGAACAGCATAATGGTTACAGCTGACCTGTGAGGCAGATAGACCTGAGTCTGATTCCTACTTGGACACTTAAAGACTGAGGGACCCTAGATGAGTCATTAAATGTCTAAATGCTCAAGGTGACTCTCTTAAGACTATAAGCTGCAGAGAAGGTGTCAGTCTGCATTGGTAGAGAGAATTTCCTTACCAAAGAGCTCCCCTTTACTGAAAAGAATTTGGTCCAATCCCTATTCCTAACCTTCTCCATATCATAATTAGCTTCATAATATAGCAGCAGTCATGATGATGAGGGTCCTTGAAATTTAGCATGGGATATTTTTATACAACTAAATTGAAATAACTCATTTGATTAATTCCTGAAGTGACTGAGTAATCCAGGGAATAAAAACTACTACAGCTACATGGTTAATGGAAGAAGTCTAGAGAAGAACTGGTCTAAATAAACACAAAATAGAGATACAGAGATATTGCAAGATTCCTGTGGTTTTTTTTTTCTTTTAGTCCAAAAAACCAGCTCCCCCAAAGTTGTTCTCCTTTAACTTAGATGCTTTTCACATAAGATTAACTAAATTATTTTGAAAATGTATTCTCTTTTTATATCACATATATTTCCCAATAGACCCCTCTTGCTCCCTCCTGGAGAGTAGCTATCTTATAATACATTTTTAAAAAGATTTAGAAATAGTTCAGCAAAATTCCCTAACATATCAATCAAGTCTGAAATTATATGTAGTGTTCTATCCCCACTGTTAACCATCTTTGAAAAGAAAGTGAGGAACATACATTCTTGTACTTATTTTAGGGGACCAAGCTAGGTCATCATAATTTTAGAGCTGTCAGGTCTGATTGTTTTGTTTTTCTTTCCATTTAAAGTGTTGTAATCACTGTGCATATTGTTTGCCTGATTCTACTGACTTTATTTCACGTCTATCCATATAAGTCTTCCTATGTTTCTCTGTATGCATCACATTACATCATCTTATAGTGTGATAACATCCCACTGCATTTGTATTATAAGGTATTTAGTCATTCTCTGGCAAATGGGTATCTAATTTGAAGCAAGAATAGTCAGTAACTAAGAATATTTCAGAATGTTTGGACCAGTTCACAGCATCACCAGTGGCATATTAGTGTGCATTTCATTTCACAACTTCTTCAACATAGACTATGCCCATCTTTATTTTTTTCATTGTTTTTGCCAATTTGCTGGCTGCACGGTGAAACCTCAACCTTGTTTTGATTTGCATTTTAATTATTATTTATGATTTTTGCTGGTTTATATTTTTGGATTGTATTAAGTTTATATATTTGTGTTAGTTACAAGAAATCTTCGATATAAGTCCCTTATCAAATATTTAATGCAAAGATTTTCCCAATCAACTGGTTTCCTTCTGTCTAATTGTATCAGTTTTGTTTATACAAAATCTTTTCACTTTCATATAATCAAAATGATCTGTTTTATTTTGTGATCACATCTCTCATTTGCTGTAACCAAATGATTTCATAGCAGCGTAGTGAATATCAGAACATATTGTCAAATGCTTAATCAGTAAGAGAAAGATCTTCTAATTCCTTATTCATATGTAAATAATTCCTATTTTTAATTAAAATGATATTCACTGAGTTTTAGAAATATTTCTTGAAGATATAATGTCTACCTAATATGTTTGAATGTAAAATTTAGATATCTTAAATCTTTCTAATTTTCACTTTATTTTATTTACCTCTTTATTTTATTTAATTTTGGTTTAAACCAAAAAACTTCATTATTTTCTGGAATTCCCTAGAAGGAAATATCAGATAGCCAAATGTTCTACAAATTACAGTCTTAGTAAGTTGCTGGGGTACCCAGAGCTCTCATATGTCAAAATTCTAGACTTGAATTTAGAATTTTCTGATTCCAAGGCTGGATTTCTAGTCACTTCCCCTCTCTGTCTTAATTTGTAAACTTCATTATTTGTTGGTTAATTATCTGGCACTATAATATACTAAAGGAAAGTTTAGTTATGAAAGGGTCAAAATAAAAAAAAATCAATAAGAGGAACAAGAATGTTAGCTGTCCATTTAAACCCAAGCAGTTCTCAAGTTCTATGAATAAATAAATATGAATCTGAGAGATTTTTTTGCTGTAGTTGAGTTGACTTCAGGAGAAGCTTAATAATAACTTGTGCTTTCTGCAGTTAAGCCTTTACAGACCCAAATGGATACTTACTCTATTATGCCTCTGCGGCTCAATACTTCTGGTACTCATTCAGAGAAACTTGAACTAATGAGTAAATGACTTGGCAGCTTGTCAAAAAATCCTTGAATCTAATAAATCCTGGACTTTAGATTGGGCTAAAGAAAATTTGTTTCTAAACAAGCACTTACAAGCACTGGGAAGCAATATAAAGAAGATGAATTTACATAGATTCTTAGAGCAAAGTGGGGCAGGAAACTATGCATGCCATATTATAAAAGTAAAGTTCTAGCTACAAATTTGAACACTTCATATAATTGTGAAATGTTTTTTTGCTACAACTTTCTTCTACAAGTTGGAAGTTTCTCTTCCAGCAATGATACTTTTCAGTCTTTGTACCATGAATTAAAAATGAAGCATTGATTGAAAAAAATCAAGTTTTTGTGAGTTTATACTTTGGAAAATAGTCTTTGTTACAAACTTAGATTATGATGTACTTTAGCCTGAAAAAAGTGTACAATTTTTATAAGTATTCTACTTTAGATGCAACATACATTTTTAATGTGAAATGCTAATATATAGATGATCAGGAGTTGTTCTTACATATGTGGGTATCCCATCCCCAATAATTAGATTCAACCCAAAGAAGTGTGGGCTATCTCTGGAAGTAGCAGGTGCCCCTTTACTGGTGATCCTTGAACAAAGATTGGATAGCCACTTGTTGGGTATATTGTGTGTGTGTGGGGGGGGGCAGAGGGTGTTATTCTGATATTAGTATGAAATTATGAAATTAGGAAATTCTGTGATTCTTGTGACAAAAACAAAAGATATATTAGGAAACATGATTTTTAAGTTCTCCCTCTAAAGAAAGGCGACATAATAAAGTTGAATGAACTATTCATTTATTAGTGGGTTTGGCACTCCATTTCTGCTATTTCACACTTTACCTTTCTGAGGCTCAGTTTGCTCATCTGTAAAATAGAATCATCTCTAAGTTCTAACTCTGTGATTTATAGGGCACACCAACATCAAAGATTCAAGTATTAACCCCCAAATCAGTTTCAGAAAGCATGTTAGCTATTTAAATCTCACTTCTTACTCTACTGTCTCATAAGCAATTCCATGGCCTTTCTAATTAATTGGATTTTCAGCACAAATACTTGAGAAGAGAATAGTCTTGCATCAAAAAGTCAACATAACAACCTAGATTTCTTGTTCCTCAAATTGAAGCAGAGAATAAATATTAATGATTCACTCTGGGGCTGGCATCTATCATCTCATATACAACATTGCATTTCCTATCATTTTGTTAGTAAGCAGTCTCTCATCATGTCTTGAATGCATTGCTTCACCTCTGCCTTTTAGAAACATCTGTTTACTTTAAATGAGGCTCAAGGGCCACCTTCTCTATAAAGCCTCTGTGGATTCCCCAGCTGCTAGTACTATGTCTCTCTGTGATAGTAATGGCAATTAAAGATTCCCCTGTATTGGCTTGGTTTTCAAATTGATTGTGTTAAAACCCAGAGCTTGTTAATCCCACCTGTGGGGGCTTGTTGATGTGAAAAGAAAGTCCTGAACTGGGAGGAGCTGGTGACATAGATTTGGAGAGACAAGAGAGAGGCAGAAGACCTTTTTGGAAGCAGCACCTCATGGAGAGAGAGAGACTAAGAGAATTGCTGGTGGCCACTTTGAATTGCCCTGGACTTTTGAGACCTGCCCCCTGAGCTGCCAAGGACTGAGGAGACATGGCTGTTTTGCTGGTACTTTGTCTGTCTGTTTTGATGTTGTTTTGCCAGATTTGTCCACTGGTGAAAGACTGTCCTGTTGAAGAAGTCCTGGAACCTGGCTTTTGGTTAAGAATCCCTGAGACTGTCCTGCAGACAGAGAGTGAATACTGTCCACTGGTGAAGGACAGTGCTGTTGTTGCAGGGGTCTGGAGACTGTCCTGCAGACAGAGTGAATACTGTCCACTGGTGAAGGACAGTGCTGTTATTGCAGGGGTCTGGGAACCTTTCTGTTGGTTCAGAAGCCCTGAAGAAGGATTTTCTTGTTGTATGTTTACAGAAATCCTAGGAGAGGGTTTTGCTAATGTTTTCAGGGGTTCTAGGACTGTTCTACAGACAGAGGATGAATTAACGAAGGGACTGGCAATGTATCTTGTGGCCTTGCTAAGCCTTGTCTCCCCAGGAACTAAGATTGCTGAGAACTTGCCTCATGTCAAGATGAAGAAAAGACCTCCATTTGGGTATTAAGTGCTGTGTTTAAACTTGATGTAACTCTGGGGTAGATTCAATTGTGATCCAGGGGTGGGGAACTTTTGACCTTTTTGTGTTCTATGGTTGAGCAAATGAATGTATTTTACTTATGTTTGGAAACTAATCTCCATTTGAGAAGAGGGGCTTTGTGGTGGACTAAATGAAGGTATAGCCTAGGGGTGGAGAAGTATTTAGACCAGGGACTTTGTAATTGATTGAATGAATGCAAGGTCCTGGGGTGGGGTAGTCCTTGGAGATTATTTAATCACATTTAGTAAATGCTGTATTTGGAATGATGTCATGTTTTGATCTTTTCTGTTCTTGGTTGGTCACTGAATAAAATGGAGAGCACCTATGCTGGTATTTTGAACCTTGGGAAGTTGCCTTTCTTTTGGCATTATATTACACTCTCCCATCCAAAATATGATATTTTTTGTATATATTTTGTGTAAACATGTCTCCCCTGATAGAATGATAGCTCCTTGAGGCTAATTTCACTTTTGCTTTTGTATCACTAGTATGTAGCACAGGTACAGACAAAAATCGGTGCTTAATGAATGCTTTTTCATTTATTAATTGATCATTAATTAAAACCTATTTGCATTTTAATTTTGTTCTAGTGGCAAACTTGAAAAAGTCTCCAGACAAAGAAAAGGGAAATACTAAAATAAATATGAACTATTCCCTAGTAGCTCAAAGTGGAGTATGTACATTTTACCTCCTGTCTGATCTGGACTAAATATCCAGGGAATTGATTTTCTTACAAACTGTCAAGTTACTTGTTGGACTGGTGAATGAAGTCTCTCCTAAATGAAGCATTAAAGTTTCTGTCCAATATTACAACAATAGAATAGAAGCAAGGATTAGAAAAATAGTTGCTGTTTTATGAGAGGTATCTATCTTATGGGTCAGAGGGCTTAATTTTTCATGTTCCACTACTCGCGTATTATATATTGATGCTCACAATCTACTGCTCTGGTTTAGCCATTTGGTTTAGCAGTGAGATGATGAAAACACAAAGGATCTGTCACTAGTCACAGAGATTTCACTATTAGATAAAATATCTGATAATCATTTTCTTGTTCCTTTTCATAAACAAGGAATCAGTTTGTCCCTTTGAACTTATGGTAAAAACCATTTTCAAATATTTGCACTGGAAATTTCAATTGTTTAGATGATAACATCATAAGGATCAAGATTTAAATACCTAATATGACTTCTAAAAGGCTTCTAGAAATGTTTGAAGGCTCCAAGCACTTGCAGCCTTTACATTTATTTTCCCATCCTGTCTGTCTATTCACAGGTACAATCCTTCCTCCCCACCCTCGTTTGCATGCTGGCAAAAGATCAAGACATACCAGCAAATTTGACAAAGATTGCACAATCACTGGTGCATTTTATGTTCCAACCTTGAGGGTAAAACTGAGCATAAAGCAAGGAAACATGTATATTTTACCAAGTTCAGACCTTCCTTCTTTTCCCACTGACCTTGTTACAAAATATGTCTCCTTTCTCCACTATCAGTTCAAGGTTACAAATACATTAATGTGATAAGAGTTTGAACCATATTGTTGAATTATTATTATTATTTATTGTACAATTAACTACTCAGTGATTTGTTTGCTTATCTTCTTTGGCTCCTAAAAGCATAGAGTGAGATGGGAAATTTAGACCTAGAATTGGGACCATCTAGTCCCACTCCTTTATTTTACAGATGAGGAAAACCAAGCTCACAGAAATTAAGTGACCTGCCCAAGGTCACACAAGTAGAAGTGACAAAGGCAGTATTTGAACTCAGGTCTTCTGATTCCTAAAATCCAGAACTCTTTTGACTGACTCAAATTCTTCTTATGAGTATAAGTAATTTAGAAATTTCAAATATTTCCAGTCCCTTCTCCTACAAAGTTTTATGGCCAAATTTGCATTACAGTCCTGGGAAACAAATATATATATATATATATATATATATTTAGTATAATAGTAATATACACAGACACAAAGATACACACACTCACATACATACACATACCCCTTCTTTCACTGTACACATGCTCTAAAGTATCTGACTTCTTCTATGGCCAACTCAATTTCCTATAGCTCTGCCTCCTTCACATAGAACTACAGACACAAAGAAATAGGAGCATAATGTAGGCCCACAGAAACCAAATTGTAGATTTTGAAAAAAAATGAAACTGGCAGGTCATGTTGTATGACCACATTAACAAAGGATCTGGGGTGGAGTCAAAATGGCAGAGTAGAAGCACTAACTTGGCATGGGCTCTGGCTCCCACCACTTCCAATACATGCAAAAAAATGATTCTAAACAAACTTTAGAGCTACAGAACCCACAAAGAGACAGAGAGGAGCAAATCTCCCACTGAAGGCAGCCTGGAAGGCCGATGGGAAGTGTATCGCACTGAGCTGGGAGCTTAGTGCAGTCCAGTGTGAGCCACATGGTTCTAGTCCCAGGGTGGCCCTGACCAGCAGTGGCCAGGGCAGACTTCAGGAGAGTGAATCACCAGTAGCTGTGGTGGTTTCCAGACTTTTCAATGCATAAACGCCAAAGACAAATTAAAAGATCAGTGTGGAACTCTGTTGGAACAGGGTTTGGGGGGAAATAGAAGAGTGTGGTCCAGGCCCTACCTGCCCCCCCCATGGGGGGGAAGCAGCAGAGGCACAGTGGCTGTGCAGGCCTACAGCATGGCTGCCTCAGGAGCTCCTGGCCTGCAGAATGTAGGGGGACCAAGCAACCATTCAGAGGTAATCACTTTTGCTTTAACCTGCTTGGATCTGGATTGCAGCCTTGAGTGGTGGTCCTGGACTGTGTGGCCAGTGAGTCAGAGCTTGTGGGGGCTGTAGAAAGGGCACCCTCCTGATAGCTCCAGCAGCTACGAAAACCCCAGCAATTTGGGACAAAGCTCTCTCCATTCTGGAAGCAGAGTTCTACTGTGACAAAGAGCTCAAAAGTCAAATAATTGGCTAGCAATAGTAGCAAGCAGAGGAAGCACAAACAGACAAGAGAATTCTTTTTTGAGGATAAAAAGGATCAAGGCATGGAGAGGGAGGAAGACAGAAAAGTCAGAATTCCTGCATCAAAAGCGTCCGAGAAAAATATGAATTGGTTAAAAGCCATGGAGGAGCTCAAGAAGGATTTTGAAAATCAAGTAAGAGAAATGGAGGAAAAATTGGAAAGAGAAATGAGAATGATGCAAGAAAATCATGAAAAGCAAGTCAACAGCCTGCTAAAGGAGACTCAAAAATTCACTGAAGAAAATAACAACTTAAAAAATAGACTAACTCAAATGGCAAAAGAGGCCCAAAAAGCCAGTGAGGAGAAGAATGCCTTAATACCAAATTTGCTAGATGGAAAAGGAATTTCAAAAACTCACTGAAGAGAATAACTCCTTAAAAATTAGATTGGAACAATTGGAAGCTAATAACTTTATGAGAAATCAAGATACTATAAAACATATCCAAACAATGAAAAAAATAGAAGGCAATGTGAAATATGTCATTGAAAAAAACACTGACCTGGAAAATAGTTCCAGGAGAGATAATTTAAAAATTATTGGACTACCTAAAAACCATGATCAAAAGAAAAGCCTAAACCCATCTTTAAAGAAATTATCAAGCCAAATTTCCCAGATATTCTAGAACCAAAGGGCAAAATAGAAATGGAAAGAATTCACCGATCACCTCTTGAAAAAGATCCCCAAAAGAAAACTCCTAGGAATATCATCGCAAAATTCCAGAGTTCCCAGGTCAAGGAGAAAATACTGCAAGCAGTCAGGAAGAAACAATTTGAGCATTGTGGAAACACAATCAGGGTAACACAAGACATAGCAGCTTCTACATTAAGGGATCAAAGGGCTTGGGATATCATATTCAGTAGGTCAAAGGAGCTAGGACTAAAACCAAGAATCACCTACCCAGCAAAACTGAGAATAATGCTATAGGGGAAAATATGGTCATTCAATGAAATAGAGGATTTTCAAGCATTTTTGATGAAAAAACCAGAGCTGAACAGAAAATTTGACTTTCAAATACAATAAGCAAGAGAAGGTAAACAGGGAAAAGAAATCAAAAGGAACTTATTAAAGTTGAACTATTTACATTTCTATATGGAAAAAAATTGTAACTCACAAGACTTTTCTCAGTATGAGGACAGTTGAAAGGAATATATATGTATGTATATGTATACATACATGTGTATATAAATATATATGTGAATGTGAGCATATGTATGTTCATGTGTACATAGAGGGCACAGGATGAGTTGAATATGAAGGAATAATATCTAAAAAATAAAATTAAGAGGTGAGAGAGGAATTAATTGGGAGGAGAAAGGGAGAGTTAGATTAGGGTAAATTATCTCATATAAAAGAGGCAAGAGAAAACTGTTACAATGGAGGGGAAGAGCAGGAAGGTGAAAGGGAATAGGACAACCATATTCTCATTGAATTTGGCTTAAGGAAGGAATAACATATATACTTAACTGGGTATCTTACCCTACAGGAAAATATGGGGACAGGAGATAAGAGGATGGATGATAGAAGGGAGGGCAGATTGGGGGAAAGTGCAGTTAGAAGGAAACATTTTTGAAAATGGAGAGAATCAAAGGAGAAAATAGAATAAATGGGGGGGGGTGGAATAGGATGGAGGGAAATAAAATTAGTGTTCCACAATATAACTACTATGGAAATGTTTTGGGTAACTACATATGTACAATCTATATTGAACTGCTTATCTTCCCAGTGGGGGCGGGTGAGGAGGGAAGAAGGGAAAAAAATCTGGAAATCAAAGTTAAAAAAAAATTTTTTTTTACATGCAACCAGGAAATAAGATACACAGGCACTGGGGTATAGAAATCCATTTTGCCCTACTGGAAAGTTAGTGGGGTGATGGGGGAGGATATAAGAGAGAGTAGATTGGGGTAAGGGGTATTCAGTAGGCTTGCTATTCGGGGGGGTAGGGCAAAGACAGGGAGAAAAAAGTGTAACTCAAAATCTTGTAGAAATGAATGTTGAAAACTAAAAATTAATTAATTAATTAAAATACAAAAAAAGCATCTGAGTTACTTGGCAGGTATGGCTGAACACAGAGGTGTTCAACACTTCACTGGCTGACAGTTAATGGTCTTCAGTATGTTTCTTATTTTCCATAGATATTTCAGTCCAGGATAAGAAAGGTTTCTTTATGCTTTGGGCCCTAATGGTTTCAGTTGGTCCCCAATATACTGGAATTGGGAACCCATATCCAGAGAGTGTTTATTTTGAACATAATTTGCCCCCCTCTGAATGACCACATGGGTCCCTACCATCAGTGCAAAACAGTGACTCTCTTTTCTATTTCTTCCTTTCCCTAACTTTCTCAGAAAAAATAAGGGAGAAACATTTCTAGAAGGCAAAATGTACACTATTCAAGAGACATGCTTCTTCCTGAAACAGTTGTGTCTAGACAATGTTACTGCAGATTCAGCTTTGTTTTTACTCTTTCTACTTCGTTTAGTTGGCACAAACAGGTTTTTGTTTCCTTAAGTCTCTGTTGTAAAAGAAAATAAAAGACAGTTTGTCCAAAGAAGACAAGTAGCTGGAAGATAACCCGCTAACATTTGTCTGAAAAGGAATTTATATTTTGGTGTCTGGTTAGCAAGACTTTATGGTCACACTGGACATGATGCAGAAAAATACAGTAAAAAAAAATTCAGATTATACTATATCCTATGCATACTGAGCAACTCTTTGGGCATCTGGGTCCATGGTGGTGGCATAGACTACAGGGGCTCAATTATGGACTACAAATCTCAATTCAGATGTTGCAACTATATTTTTCTATATTCCACAAATAATAAATTCAGAAAGAGGATCTATTCAATCAGTCTGAGTTCATGAGCTTTTCAGCTGATTGACTGAATGTGAGACACAATCAGCTTTGAATGACTGGGCTACAAGCTGGGAGCCCCACCCCCCATGCCCATAATTGTTGCCATAGTGCCATAGTAGGGATGTGATTATTATTACGCCAGTGACTCAATGAAAGAATTTTCAATGTACTCATATGTAGGATGGTACATCTTCAATTGTCCCTCAGTCTTGCCAAATATATTGAGAAGAATTCTGAATAAGGGAGATGTTAAACATCTACCTACACAGAGGATATGCCTCTTTTAGTTTATACCAGTCTTGCCTCTGAAGCAGTGAGGAGGAACTCAGCTCTGTGCTTTGACTTAGCCTCCTTATGGCTGAGGTTCCTTCAGCTTTTAAAAATAATGGCTATTTAGGAACAGAGAATTGCTAGGCTTTTGATATAAGAACAATGTGAATCATTTAAATTAAGAGAAACACAGCATTCAATCTACAATATGCCAGACTGTTAACCTGTTTGAAATATGAAAGGAACCGTGGAACTCACCAACACGTGGAGGCCCAGTTGGAATATTCCTAGGAAAGAATGTTGCTCTGGGTCCCTTACTTCACTGAGATTTCTTGTCAGTAGTCAAGTCTTCCATTCTGATTTTACTGAGTTCTACTAAGTACAGATGATTATCATGGAAAGAAATAACTAACTGGTTCTCTAAAAGAAAATCCAGGTCTGTGTTGTATTCTATGGTAGTTTGATGACAATTTTGAATTTCTGCCAAAAATATGATCTGAAAAATCAAAAGTAACTTAACCCCAATTGCCCTCCATAAAAAGCAAAAAAAAGGGGGGATCTAGGTGAATAGAGCAACGGCCCTGGAGTCAGGAGGATCTGGGTTCAGATCCAGCCTCAGACACTTAATACACACACACACACACACACACACACACAAACACACACAAAACCTAGCCATGTGACCTTAGGCAAGTCACTTAACCACAATTGCCCTCCAAAAAAAAAGGAGTTGGGGTTAAGTAACTTGCTTTGGTAATGAAATATAATATTTTTAAATATTTGAAAAATTAAAGATCTGGCTATACATTTCTGATTGGTGACTGATTCATAGTCATATTTGTCCAAATATGCCCAATGTAGTCATGTTAAACTGGATAAAACTGGATTATTAACCAGCTCACTAATTATGCTTTCATGCCTGACTCCTAAATTGAAGCATCTGAGTGTCTTGTAGTCTGAACTTGAGAGCATTCAGGTACTTGATCAGATACTGATGTGCTGTTCAGTGAGGGAGTTGTATGTTGACCTAATTTATTCTTCTTCTTACAGTGTATCATTTTCTCCTATTTTCCAGAAAGCAAACCATCACCACATCTTCCTATCATTATATTTATGAAAATGAAATTCACAGTTATGGGTCAAATGAAGAAATTAATAACTGGTATTTCAAAAGATTCTCCTTTGCAGAGAGCATTGGTTGTCAAAAGAATATTTTGGTATGAACGTGCTGCTCTGAGAATGTCTCAGTATAGTTAATTAAGAGAGGGAGCGAGAGCAGAATACTCTTGAAACACAGTAAAATGTACACTGTAGTTCTGTTTGCTATAAATAGACAAGTCAAATTTTAGTCAATATCTTCTATTGTAATCTGTCTTGTAGGGCTATTTTTTAAACTACACATTGTACTGTCTGTTTGCTAAATGGGTGCCATCTCTATGGTATTCAATTTTAGGAAATGTGACTGGGAATCTTGATAAATAATTTTGAAATTGTTATTAAATATGTTATGATTCAATGTAAAATAAAATGTTTGCATAAGTCATACTACCCCTCCCCCAAGGTATAGTAAAGCCATAGTATTTCAAACTTTTGGTTTTGTGGGATTAACATATAACTTTAATAAAGGAAATAACAGCATTTCAACTAAATTTATCCTTTCCTTGTTCCTTCAGAGGCAACTTCCAACACTAACACATATAGTTCCTTCAATGGAAAAAGTAAATTTAATCCCTTAATCTATATATCTGTGCATGAGATGAAAACTAGCCTACTTTCAACTCTCTGTCTCTCTATCTCTCTCTGTCTCTCTCTGTCTCTGTCTCTCCCTCTCTCTGTCTCTGTCTCTGTCTCTCTCTTTCTCTTTCCTTTTTCCTACCTCCCTTTTTCCTTCCTTCTTTATTTCCTCTTAATGAATTAAAAATAATCTTAAAATGTCCCACTTCTTTACCAGCAATGAAGCAATGTCTTTTTAATTTCTAATCTTTTGAGAAGATTATGTATGAGGAATTGGTGCCATGAGGATACTCAGGAAGCAGCTATCTCGGGTCAGTAGATTTGGAGTAGAATTTGGAGCATTAAAAATGATTTTGCCAAAATTCCACATTTTACAGATAAGGAAACTGAGATCTAGAAAGGTTAAATGACTTACCAAAGGTGATAGAGGTGGTAAATGGCATTGCTGGGATTTGAGCCCAGGTGCTACAAGACCAAATCTAGCCCATTTTTCATTATCCATCACTTCCTTGAGTTCAACTTGGTGAGCTAAACTCAAGAAGGCAATTACAAGGAATATGTTACTGAAGCATGTGCAACAATATAAAACCTGTCTATGAAACTAAGCTCAGATATGATTTGTCTTCTTTGAAAAATAAAAGGCATCAATAAGACCATGAACTAAAGGACCAGTGAATAGTGGCTATAGCATCAAAATAAGAATGTTTTTGTAAATACCAAACAGAAAAAGACTTCTTGGACAGTAAGCATTTACTCATTCAAATGCATACCTCAATATCAACATCATCCATGGAATATCATTAACAATCATATAGATAAAGAAAGACATTGCACAAGATGTCTACATGTAGGATCTGAATAAAACTTGCTCCAAATGGTAGTGATAATTTTATTTTAAAAAATGTTGGCTAAAAAGTAATTAAACCACTATCAAGCAAGCAAGCAACTCCACTAGAAAAATTACTATTTTCCCCCAGCTTTTTAGTCACCTCAGTTTTGAAGGAAGCCACTACTATGTATATAGGCAGAAGTGCCAATGTCCATGCTTCTTCCAATGTGATAGACTTATATTCCCACAACCATTAATCAGAGCTTCTGTGTTCCTGGCTTCTCTACCACCTAAAACGTCCATTTGCCTTCACACACTGGAGCAGTGACCATTAGTAGACATACACAATAGGTAAAGGTGCCACTTAGACTGCAGCTGCTTTACCCTCATCCCAGTCTTTGCCCTGTTTTTTCCTCTTTCTGAAGAAGCAAATCTCTAGCTCAACTCTGTCTGGAACACATCACAAGAGCCCTAACTCAAGACTCACCTCAAATATGATTTTTCTCAAAATAGTCCAGGACTGAAGAGAAAAAAAAAAGGTTTCTATTGGTCCTTAGGAAATAGTCAAATGCTTCTACTTCTGCAAAAGCTAGTGATCAGGATTGTCTTTTCACTTCCAGAACTAAATACAAAATCCTCTCTTTGGTGTCCAAAACCCTTCAAACCTTACCCCCCACCTCTCCCTTTCCAGTCTTCTTACCCTTTAAACCACACACATTCTCTATGATCCTGTAACATTGATTTCCTTTCTAATCCTCTCACAGGATACTCCATCTCTTGACTCCAGATATTTTCAGTGACTGTCCATGACTGGAGAGCTCTCTGTCCTGGTATCTACCTCTTGGTTTCAGCTAAGATCTCATCTTTTAGAAGGCTTTCCAACACCCCACCCCCCTTAATGCTAGTATATTCCCTCAATACCTTATCTCCAATTTAGCTTCTACAGTTTGTGTATGTTTTTTGTATTTTTTTCCTCCCTCAGACTGTGAGCTTCTTTGAGATCACAGACTGGGTTTTCATTCCGTTTTCCCTTTCTTTATATTCCCAGCACTTAGCATCATGCTGGCACATAGTAGGCTTTCATAAATATTTACTGACTGACAGATTACTTTGTACTTTGGAGCATTCATTGAATTTCTAACAAATGTGATCTCCAGCAAAGCATCCCTTAGCAAGACTTCATTCTTAAATGTTACTAATTTCATTTTCTATTTTTGGCATGAAAATATGATAACCTCTCTTGTATTCCATTAACAAATGTATGTTAGTCATTATAATACCATTTGCTTCAGTCACTCATTACTACTACTTAAATGAAAAGTAATAGTTGAATAACAGTGACAGCAAAGATAAATTACAAGACAAAATGTGTAAAAGGTAGTAGGCCTAACACCACAATATTGAGAAGATTGTAAATGTAAGAGAAACCTCTAACTTGGGAAATGAAAAAAAGTGATTTTTTTATAAGGAAGCCAGCACAAAAAGATACACCCAGAGGAGCATTAACCACTTATTCACCAGAGTATGCTTTAACCAAGAATAAGAAGTCATTTCAGGTGTATTTATGACTGAATAATATTTACCTGGGATCCACAATAACTAAATTTACTTTGTCCCATTACCATGATAAACAATTCAAAGCAATATAGATTGTAACTATAGTATTTTTTTATATTTCTAGTTATTAACATTTTAATAAGAATAATGATTCCAAGATAAGTGCAAGCAAAATAACACGAAGAGGCAACCCATACTTTCAAAATATTTTCATTCTTAGTCAATCTAATATAATCTAAAAGTCATATGCAAATTATGTATAATTCATTGTGCTAGGAAGAATAAAGATAAAATGAAAATTGTTCTTGCCCTATGGAAGTACACATTCACCTTGTAGGAGAGAATGTATAAAAACATAACTATATGGGGCGGCCAGGTAGCACAGCGAGTAAGAGCACCGGCCCCAGAGTCGGGATGACCTGGGATCGAATCTGGGCTCAGATGCTCAGCACCCACCCAGAAACACCTGGCCATGTAACCTTGAGTAAGTTACTTAACCCCAATTGCTTTAAAAAAAAAACCAAAACCAAAACAAAACATAACTACATACGCATTAATTAGAGGAGAAGCAAGCAAGCATTGCTATCTACAAGAAGTAAGAAAAGTGTCCTCTGAGATATTGCACATGAACTGAACCTTGAAGGAAGCAAGAGATTCTAAGAGACAAAAGTTAGGAGGGAGTGTGTTCTAGGCAAAAGCACAGAGATAGGAGATGAGAGTACTGAGTTGGGAGGACACTGAGTAGGCCAGTTTGACTAGAAGTAGTGGGAATCAAGGGGACTGATGAACAAGAGACCAAGAAAGGGAGTCTTGAGCCAGACTGCGACACTTTAAATGCTAAGCAAGGAGTCTGTGTTTTATTCCAGAAAGAATAGTGAGCCACTGAATTTTCTTAAGTAGGGTCATAACACGGTCAGAAAGTGCTTTAGGAAGAATATTCTGGTAGCTTGTGGAGGATGGCTTAGATAGACAATTTGCTAATGTGAAGATAGATATATAATGGCTCAACTTTCTTTCATTTATGTTTCAATTTAAACGGCTTTTATTCAATACCTACTATACGCATGGACCTGTGACTAACTTCCTGTACTTAAGTGTTCCTTTTCCCAGGCAACTTATTTGTGTCTGATTTACTGGATCGCCAAAGTCACTTCGAGGGTTTCCACTCTTCCTTTGCCCTATGTCTGGAATATTGTCTACGACTTAAATGGAGAACTCTGGGAACCCAGGACTAAGAATCTTCTTTCTGAAAGGAACCATCATTCCCAAAATCTTTTCCTTAGAATATAGATCACAATTCTAATGGAGTTAAGAAAACCTATCGGCCTGTGAGCACAGCTCACTGCTGCATATTTCTGACTTACTTCAAAAGCAAGGCAATTAATGATGCCAAACCTTGGGAAAAACACAATGACAGAACAACCTTGGAACTACTTCCACTGAAATTTTGCATCTGTCTTCTGAAGACTGGCCTCCATTAGCTGCAGAACTAGGCAATTAACTAACATCACATTTATCAATTGATTGAAATATTGAACAGACCACATATGAGGCCTCAAAATAAACTAATTAATATTCTGGTTGTGATCATATTAAAGTAATTCCTTTTAATATAGGCTTGTGCCCCCTCTATCAAAATTCCCATAAAAATTAAGAAGCTTCAACATAAAAAAAAACCCAAAATCAAAACAACAAGCAGCATTGCTTAATTTATTCCAATGAATAATTTTGGCAACTTGCAACTGTAACATATATTTATTCTTACTGCCCAGTTCCCCCCCCACCCCCCTTTCCCATTTTATTCATTTCCTCAAGGAAATTGCAAGTTAATAGAAAAAGCAGCACTGGAACTGCCTCACATCCTATAGTTATTAATTAAGCAAAGTCTGGTTCAGTAACTCTGGATACTAAAAATATAGAGTTAAACAAAGCCGAGTGGTTTTTGAAATGAAATTTCAACTTCAATAGTTATTCTACAAAATTTATGCATTAAAATCGGTATCCTAGTTTAGAGAAATTCTCCATGAATTTCTCTGAAAAAAAAATAAACTTAACATCTGACCATTTCTGTGTAAGATCTCTTAAGTGGAAGGACTCATAGAAGCACCAAAATAAATTACGTTCGAGTTTAAATAAGTTTCTTTTAAAGGCTGTTAGTCACATCATTCAGCTATATTCCTAGATACAGGTTATTAACCCACAATCAATAAAGCAAGAAACTGTATAAACTATCTTATTAATTTTATATAATGGTTAGTAAACTTCAAAATACTGTACTATAAAACTTTAAAATGTTTCTGATAGCTTTAGATCACCCTAGATAATTTATCATTTTCTGTGGTAAAGAATTACACAAGTGAGTACATGTGAGAAAAATGCACATCATTTCTGGATGGGAAAATTCATTCCTTTTTAGAAAGTTTTCTTAAATATGTACTTAAGATAAAAGTGATTCTTAGAATTTTGTTCAATTTTTTAAAATGGCTGTGAAAGATCTGCTCTGTCTCAGCCTATATGTATGTACTTCCTGGATTATGGAATCCAGGTCACTGCCAAGTTAACACAAGGAAAGCACAAAGAACACCTTGTACCTTTTGGGTGGTTCTTACTGTTTGAATATGATGGTCCTTCCTTCTGTCACAGAACTTAAACTCCTAGAAATAGGGTCTTATAAATAATGATCATTTAATAAATACTTGTTAAATTGAATTGAGATTTATCCCTAACTTTTAGCATACTACAGTCATATGATCAATGCAAAAAATATTTAGGAGGAAGAAATGCTTAGTTTACCATAATTAAGAATAACGTCATTATTATAAGTTACCACTGACTGATCACTAAGAAGTTCTAATTTTTGATTCCTCTAATCACTTTCATAATTGGGTTTTCTCTCTCTCTTTTTCTTTCTCTATATACAAACACAATACATATTATATATAAACACATGTAGCTATATACAGAAACACACACTATATATGTATACATATATGTGAATTTTACACTAATGGGGGGAGTAGAATAAGGATGATTTAAGTGACTTCTTTGTGCCCAACACTCTGCTAAGTGCTTTACAAATATTTATTTATGAGCCTACATATATAATCTGGTTCACCTCAAAATGTAAGAAAAGAAAGAAAGAAAGAAAGGAATGAAGGAAGGAAGGAAGGAAGAAAGGAAAGAAGAAAAGAAGGAATAAAGGAAGGAAGGAAGGAGAGAAGGAAGGAAAGAAAGAAGGAAAAAAGAAAAGAATGAAAGAAGAAATTTCCATTTGGTCTTTGGACTTCTCAAAATGTCAAAATATGCCTAAATGACCCATTGCACATTACGATTATAACCTGCTTCATACTCAGGAAAAACAATAATCTATGTATCTATATCTAGCTATCTATACATCTATCTTTTGCTATAGTTATATGAATAAAACAAGTTTAAACAAATAAAGGAGAAACATTGGGTTGAGAGAATGCTCATCATGAAAAAGCATAGAGGAAAATTGGAGTCACATCAAATCAATAATGTAGTATCTCAAAAGAAACATAGTCTGCTTTAATATGAGATGTCTGAATAATAAAATATCAAGAACTTCCTCTCCCTGAGTTTCAAAGGTTTCTTCTGTTTTGGGGATACGCCAAAGGACTAATGGAACTGTTGACAATAAACCGCACCTACTGGCTGAATGGTAAAGTCTTATTTAAAGTTGCCAGATTTTGCATTTGATGAGCACCTCTGACATGGTGTAAAATGAATTATTTGTATATAGAAGCATATCTCCCCACTGACTTCATGATAATTTCACTGATGTGTTCCCACTTAAAAAATACCAGACTAATAAAAGTCATATTTGTAAAAAATTAGCTTGAGGGTTGATGTATTATGACATTGCCAAAGGTCAGCCTATGTACATTTATCTTTACTGTATAACTTTTGCAAGCTTAGTCATATTAACTTTTATATTTATTCAAAATCCCACATATATTAAAATACACTACAGAATGAACTTCATGAGAACTAGCAGTAACTGTGATGATTAGAAAGGTTTGAAAGACATAATTTCTGGTTAACTTAATTATTCTGTTAATAAGTCCAACATGCTATCAAGGAAAGGATGGGTCATTTGGCATTCTCTCTTAGACCAAAGATCCCTCATGGTGGGGGGCTCTTAGTTCATATTCTCTTCAAAGAGTAGGTGTTCCTGAGGGGTGCCTAATCAACTCTGATTGGTTTATGCAATGGTGGGAGGGTTTATCCTGGGGTACCTGACTTAGGTCACTCAAATCTTGGTCAAAGAGACATTAATTTCCATATCATCTGTCTTGATGAAAGAGAGAATTGATATTTTCCCAGATCTGTCTGAGCAAAAACAATAAGCAGGAATATATATATACTCATTAGCCCCAACTTAGAATTTCTTTTACTGTCTGATTAAATCTTGGCTTGGGTAAATCTCTAAGAGAGATTTCCCATACTGGTTGGTTTCTGGATGAGGAAGTAGAAAAGGAAGAAAATCTTGGTCCTGATTAAACAATTAATTATTAAATATGAGAGAAACAATTGATTTCTCATAACTCTATGGGAAGTGAATGCTTAAACAGACAATCTATGACATTATTGTAGGTATGCAAGTGATTTCCCTACCTGATAAAGCCCAAATAATTTTTTTTCTGACTGTTCAAACAATGTTGGGATTTGAACCCAGATTATTAAACTCCAAGTCCTATGCTCTTCTTATTTTACCTATTTTCAGAACTAATTTGCTGCACAGAGGCTGCAAAATCTGGCAAAAATTCTGAACTGATCTCTGAAATATTATTAATATTAATAGCTAAAATTGACATAGAAATTTAAGATTTGCAAAGTGCTTTGTATATATTCCCACATGATGCTCCTCAATGCTAGACTTATCTTCCCTATTACTTATCTCCAATTAGTCCTACACATCTTATTTATACATAGTTGTTTGCATGTTGTCTCCAGCTATAAACTTCTTGAGGACAGGAACCATCTTTTACCGTTTTTTGTAGTTCATTGCTTAGAACAGTGCCTGTTACATAGTAGGCTTGTTAACTCACTGTGAGGGGAATGGGATCTGACCCCCTGAAAGGAAAAGACCATGTCTTTGGGATCTAGACCCTAAAAAGGAAAAGCCCCTAATCCCTGGGCTTTCCCACAGGGTCCAGGTCCCTAGTGTTTACCTGGGGGCACCTGGCCCTTGCCTGTTAATAACCCTTTCTTTGTGGCCCTCATTATCTGCATCTGGCCTCACCCTAGGTCATCACTCCTTAATTCCATCTAGACCCTTCCACAAGGCACAGGTCCCTGGCATTCCCCTGGGGCACCTGACCCTTTCTGGTCTTTCTTTGTTACCTCCCAGTCACCTCAGATGACTTGGTCGCTCCTATATTCTTTCTACAATCTTTCTGTATAAAAGGTCCATCTTGACCCCCATTAAATTATTTGGATTCTTTAAGAGTCTGGCCAATGACTGAATATGCAGTAGTTCTAGATTTTCATTCACTTCCATTAGAGTTACATAGCTATTGAAAAAAAAAACCTATTTGCCAAATCTGTTTAATTGATAAAGAAATATTTAACAGAAATCTTTACTACTAATAACATGTGCATTGAACCAACGTTGATCTTCTGAAGTCCTGATGAGAAGCAGCTTATATAAATGCAGGCAGTCTTGGGATTCAAGATATCCATAACCTTATGTAGACCTAACTTTTCAAGTTTAGATAATCCTCCTCCCCTCCGATGTCCGAATGCTTTACGTTCCAAGCAAGCTAGACTGCCTACTACACTCCCTGTACTTTCCCATTTTGGAGCCCTTGCTTATGTCATGCCACACATTGATTCCATCTCTTCACTAAAATCCTGTCGATCCTTCAAGGCCCAATTCAAATGCTCCTCTTCCGTTCCATCAAGATGGCCAAGGGAGAGGAGGTGTCTCAGAGTAATCTCATATCCTCAAAGCAAGAAATGCAACAGTCAATGTATTTAAAATCACAAAAAGAGAGAAACACATCCTCAAAGGCCACAGCCTTCTAGAAAACAACAGTATATAGTATGCTGTCCCATTCCCTCCAATTAACTCAGCAAAACTCATTACTAATGTGACCATCCTGTCAATCTCTGGTTGTTATGGCTTCTGTCCTATTCCTTCAGTATTATTTCTTCTAAGCATCTCCAAATGACTCCCATAAACTGAGAAAATAGGAATCTGTATAGGAGGGACCCAGGAAAACACATCTAGTGAAAGGGGAAGTGGCTTTTTATACGAATTGAAACAGGATTACAAACTCAGCTAGAATAAGCAGCTCAAGGAGCTTTCACATGGCAGTAATGGAGAAGGGCACTTCCTACCTCTGACTGGGAGGAGGTAATTGAAGTTGCTCAGCCCCCTTTGACAGAACAGAAGAAAACTGGTGGAAGTCAAATAGTGGAGTGGTGCTAACTGAAAGAGAAGAGGAAGTCAGTGGCAAAAAGACCACAAGACAAAAGTTGGATAAAAACTCAGTTCCCATTCAGATAAGAGAAATAAATGATAGACCTAGACAAGAACATAGCATAATGAGTAATTATGACACAATTTAAAACCCCAGATGAGAGAAAGAGAGGCAACAAATTCTACTGAATGCCAGGAATAAATAGTACATCAAGAAACTCCAAAATGTTTTATAAAATAACTAAAATAAAAATTAAAAGAAGAAATAAAATTGGCTATTCGGTTAGAAATTTAATGTCCTCCTTTCATGTCTTCCTCTATTTTTCCCCAAATTGGGAGTGAGCTTTCTTTCTTTGAATAGCAAATAACACTTCATTTTGGACTTTTCTTGTGCATTTATCACATCCTATTTATTATTTTAAAAAACTATTTAGGTACACATCTATTCCCTGTACTAGATTTTAAACTGTATGGTGACAGGGAAACTGTCTCAGTCATAGGATCATAAATTTAGTGTGGGAAGGTACTTTAGAGGTCATTTGGTCCACACCCTTCATTTTATAGATGAGGAACCTGAGTTTCAGAGAGGTTAAGTGCTTTGCCTAAGGTCATTCAGAATGTAAATAGCAGACCAAGGATTAAACAGACAGTTCTGGGTCTAGATCTAGTGTTCTGCACTATAGCCTTTATCTTTGGAACTTCCCCAGTGACTTGTCAGGATGCTAGTTGAATTAAACTATTGAAATGAATGAATGCCTACTTGTGCAAAGTGAGGCATTAGAGATCCTAATCAGATCAGGCCATGTTGCATTTATTCAAGGTATAAAATTCAGACTCAAGATAAGTGATTATGCTTTATGCAAGATCTACCTGTCCTGATGTCATTCTTGGCATAATTCACTTTTTATGTCTTTCACCATAATTATTATTTATGGGGAAAGTATGTAGAAAAAACCTCAGATGATTGAACACAGAACTGGATAAAGCTGTAGATTTTGTTATGATCTATTTGGCAGTAAGGGATGTGCAGAGTCAGAATGAGCAAAGAAATACTACTCTGTCCTTGATGTTGTTGTTTTTCTTTTCCTAAAGAGACCGTGAGAGTAAAATAAACTCCTCATTAGGAGAATACAGAAATCAGTCTGAGATTCCAGATGCTCTATGGCACCAATTTTGTTTTCAATAAGAAATAAATGATATACATAGCAATTGGTTCATCTACAAGGTCACTTTAAAAATCTTAAATGGAATAGATGTAAAATTGTAGTCTTTTCTCATATTTCAGATACTGCTTCATTTAGCACTAATCTTAATGACAGTTTGTAGACTTGTGTCATTGCAATATACCATATTCTTTGGACAAAATGATGCACCATTTAAAAGTATTAACATATAAATTTCACTGTAAAAGGATTAAGACCAAAGTATTCCTGCCCAAATTAATTTAGGTAAGTACACTGGATAAATAAATCAGCACCCTTTTACTCTGAAAGCATTTCAAGCAATTTCAGGTCATTAAAAATACTTTTAGTTCCCACATTTTGGCTCTTAGTATAGTCTTAATGGTTATATGACAGTATGCTCTACTACTCACTGCATGGCTTTTATTACATGCCCTGATCTATGCAATGACCATGGCAGCATTTTAGAGAAGTACAAAGAAAAACTAAAATAATGAATTATATTTTGACAAGTCTAATAAAATTGTTCATCAAAAATACCATAAATGTCAGATACCCCTGTAAATCTTAATTTAATACATTCCTTTTGCTAAACATTTAATGGAAGGGGAAACCATTTCAAAAGGGGAGACATAACAGGAGAGAAGTAGCAAAGGAGAAAGGATGCTCTATGTGGGATCTTTGAAAAGCAATCCCCATTTATTTACTCTATTGGATTTTCTGATTTATGAACTGGACTCATATGCTTGTGACTTAATTTCTGAAAGTCTACAAATGTCTGATATTAATGAATGCCTTTGAGTTTGATATCTGTTTAACTTAAAAGCCAAAAGTCCCATAGGGCAATATGCAGCAGATTATTATTGCCTTCTGTTATTATTAGGAAATATTGCTGTTTTTTTTTAATATACCCCTGAAAGAAGAACACTTGCTCACAAATACATTTTATAGTGAATTCCAGGTGTTTCTATGTCAGATAGTAAATTTTTGAAATTGAGAAGTACAACCTTAAATGTATCTGATTTATAATGATTTTGTGACACTTTTTTGCTTTTATTTCCTCAGTCTAAAAACATGATTTATCTTTTTCTCCAACTCAATCACCATGAATAAAAATACATGAAACTGGGAAGACTAAAGAAGACAGAGAAATTCCATGAATACTACAGGTCATCTTTTTCCCAAAGGAAAAACCAATGCTGAATTCATAGATGCCCTAGGATGACGGTGAGAATCCTCATTTGTTATTGTAGCTGTTTAGCTGTTTCTGTCGTATCTGACTCTTCGCGACCCCATTTGGGGTTTCGTTGGCAAAGATAACAGAGTGATTTGCCATTTCTTTTTCCAGCTCATTTTACATATAAGGTAATTGAGGCAAATAGAAGTAAGTGACTTGCCCAAGGTCACAAAGCTAGTAAGTGTCTGAGGCCAAAGCTAAACTGAAGTCTTCTTGACTCCAGGCCTAGCACTCTATCCACTGTACTGCCTCACTGCTCCCGAATCCTCATTTTGGTGGCCAAATGTAGCCCTTAGCCTCATTGCTTAGGTTTCCAATATACTTTGCTCTTGTCATGGCTGCTACAATCTAGGAATACTTCCCCCTCTTTCTAATGCTTTGCTGTGGCTGTTTAATTTAGGGTGCAGAAGTTCAAATTTTAAAGGTAAAAGTAATTAAGAATTGGAAAGGGTAGGTAATTAACTTAAGAAGAGAACAGGGAAAGTCCCTGGAAGCAGGGAAAGTCAATTTAACAAAAGCTATAGTAGTCAACAGAATGTGTTGAATGGCTACTAGCAGAAGGCACTGTGCTAAGCATAAGAATGAAAAACAAAAAACAGAATAGTCCCTGACCTCAAAGACCTCAATATTACTGAATCTCAGAAACTATATCTTGGTGGGATTCAATCCATTAAGCTTCAGAAGTCCAAAACTAGGGCCAAGTGATGTTTTTATTGATGAGTCAATAAGCAAACTCACATAGGCTATTTCATATAGCTCACCAAAGACCAGACCATATTTCACACCCTAACTACCCAAGGCCATCCTCTTGCCATCTGCCCTGTTCTACCCCCTTTCTCTGAGATCCATAATCAATTCAATACTGCCATTGTTTGGGGAAAGACCTTGTGACAATTCTGGGTACCATGGTTCAAGGATAATGACAATCTAGAGGGCAACCAGCATGGTGAAGGGCATTGAGTTCCTGACATATGAGGAACTGGACTAGTTTATCCTCAAAAAAAAAAAAAAGATTCTGGGAGGACATGATAGGAAATACTTGAAGTGTCGTCATATGGAGAAAAGATTAGACTTACTCTGTTTGGACACAGAGGGTAGCACTAAGAGCAATAATTAGAAGTCATAAAGGACCTAATTTAGGCTTGAGGTCCAGAACAACTTCCAAGCAATTAGAGCTGCCCCAAAGAAGAATGGCTTGCCTCTGAAGGTGTCTGGATTTCCCTTCATTGGAGATCTTTAAGCAGTGGTTTGATAACCACTAGCCCTGTGTTATTAATGGGGAATCTTTCATGAATGGGTCTGACTAGAAGGCTCCTAAGGTCCCCCCAGCTCTCAAAGTAAGTGATTCTTGGAATCTGTGATCATCTACAGCTTCATTCTCCACCTTGGGTCAAAACACACTTCCCTGGCTACAATTCTCTTATAAGCATATAAATTCCTTGTGCTGTCTTCCTCTTTGCCCTCAGTCCCACCCCCATTAGAATATAAGTCCCTTATAGGTAGATAATGTCTCTTTTCTATTCATCTCTTAGAGGCATAACAGAGTGCTTGGCACTTGGAAATCACTTACATATTCATTCATTCTTACACTGGTAAGTGTACAAGGTAACTTAGAGAAAGAACAACAAGCTGGAGACCTTCCTGCCAGGAAGCTTGCACAGGGATTCCTACTTGAGGTAAAAAAAGTAGCATTCAGCTCTTCTTACATTGTGGGGTGCAACCCACTGAATGGGGTAGTTGCAAAAATTTTGGCAACAGTAAAAGGTTTCTACATGTGCGATAACCAAAAATTAATCCAAATCTGAGGTATTTCTGGCAGTGCTTGTCTGTGTTGCATCCTGCAACTTCACTGCAGCCTTGGCTCTGCCTAAACACACAGCGTGCGCACTTTGCACTGCTCATGCTGTCACTGCACACAGGGCCAGCAAACCCTGACAGAAACACTTCATCCCAGATTCAAGATAATTGTATGTTATGAATTTCAGTGTTTTTACTGTACATACAAAATCGTCAAATCAATTTTGGCTTGGGATCAGGAAAAAATTTCCAACAATTTCTGAAATGACCCTAAATATACTTCTGACATTTTCTACTATATATTTATGCGAAGTGACATTCTCAGCATTGATGATAAGATCAAAATATCGATCAACTCTGGAAAAATATTGAAGATGCTCCATATCCTGCAGTATAAAATATTCTGCCAAGATTTAACTCTTTTTTTTTAAGCAATTGGGGTTAAGTAACTTGCTCAAGGTTACATGGCCAGTTATTTCTGGGTGTGGTGCTGAGTATCTAAGCCCAGATTTGATCCCCAGGTCATCCCGACACGGGAGCCGGTGCTCTTACTCGCTGTGCTACCTGGCTGCCCCAAGATTTAATTCTTAATGTAAAAATAAACAAGCACACCCATATCATTAGTTCACAAATTTTCTATTATCTTTAATAAATGGTGAAATTATATGTATACTAAAGAATTGTTTTAAAATAAATTTCTTTATGATTTGCCATCAGCAAATGTTTGATTTGTATATATATTTTATTTACCTGTATACCCAGGGTCATGAAAAAATTTCTCCGGTGGAAAGGGATCTCTAGTGGAAAAAGTTTAAGAAGCCCTGGAATAGATGACCTCCAAGTGTCCTTCCAATTCTAAGATTCTAATTCATTTTTTTTTTCCTTTAGTCAGTCTGAGTCAGAAAATGACAAAGAAAGGAGACGCAAAGGAGGAGTGAGGTCCATTGTGTGGTTGAGATTGCAGGAAGACTCAGTGGGATAAACTCCAAAGACATCCTGAGAGAAAAAGAGTTAGAGAGCTAACTCCCACTCTTGGTCACTAGCTACAGAAGCAGCCCTATATCATTATCAATGCTTAAAAGGCACACTGAACAGCTCTGTTTCAACAAGCCCAGAGTAACAGGTGGAGGTAGGAGTTTCCATAATTCATAGCCCTCTCTCAGTGGGCCTCTCCCTTTCAGAATTACCAAGAGTGGTTATGAATAATAGTCAGGGAGGCAGGACAAAGGTGAAGGAGCATGACATCATCAGGAGCACTGGAGTCAGAATCCAACTCAATTCTACCTTGGTGGCTGTGTGATCACAGGCAAGGCACACTCTGTGTTGGCCTCAGTTTCCTGTTCTATAAAATGAGGGAGATGGACTACATGGCCACTGAGGTCCCTCCAAGCTCGAGTTCTGTGGTCCTTTGAGCACAGGTAGGCAAGTTGGAGATTAAGAGACAGAGAGTTATCAAAAGTGAGAATACACAAAGGAGTCACAATCCAGCCAGACACACAGGGCAGGATGAGGTCACATGAATTTGACCTTCTACTCATACTTGACTCCTTTAGAAGTCTATTATGTATTTCTTTTCGAGACAAAAATTGAACTAAAGCCACAAAGTGAACTCAGTTCTGCAGTAGACAAATAACTGCCAAGGGAACAGTGTTTTTTTTTTTCTCTCTCTTCTGCTACACACACATACACACACACACACACACACACACACACAACCCATGAATGTTCCTCTGTACTCTGCTTTTTTTCCCTTTTTTTCTTGGTCCCCTTACCTTCCTCCCCCTTTGTTATGTAATATATTTCTTGTAATCACTGAAAAAATGTTTGTTTTCCATTTCTAAAAGTCAGGTGAGTATGGTAAAATGCGATGATCACTCAGTGATTCTGGAGTGAGAGGACTTGGCTTCAATCCTTACCTCAGATGCTTGTTAGCTTGTTAGAAGCTTGTTAGCTGTGTGGCCTTAGGTAAGTTGCTTAACCAACTTGAAGCCTCAGTCTCTTCAACTATAAAATGAGTGGATTGGATTCTGAGGTTTCTGTTGAGTCTAGGTCTGTGATCCCATGAGTCTAGGTGGGATGGGGATTAGGAAGAGAGGTGAGAAATGCAGTTAACTTGAAAAATAATCTATTTTTATAGTAGTTAGACACCAATATTTATATGAATTGCTTTGGAGAAGAGACAACTTTCCACATTTTTTGGTTTTCTATGATGATTTGAGGTAAGACCCTAAAGACTAGAATTCTAAAGGACCCTGGATTTTTACTCTCCAAGAATGAGAATGGACAAATGAAGAGATAATGTTGCCAAATGCTGCATTCTCTGCATCAGTAGTCAGGTCAGACCTTTGATTTCAGCCTTGGTCCTTGGCTCTTGATATTCCTGAGTTGTTCTTTCAATTCAGTTCATAGGATCCCTGATTTACAACTGGAAGGTACATTAAAGGTCATCTAACTAATCTCTTCATTTCACCAATGAGAAAATTGAGTGTCAGAGAGAAAAGACTGGCCTGAGTACACAGACATGGTAAATGGCAGATACAGGATTAGATGCCAGGTGTGTGAATCTGTGGGCAACTCACATAATTGCTCTCCCTGTGGTCTGTTTCCTTATCTGTAAAAAATGGGGTAAATAATAGCACCTATCTCACAGAGTTGTGAGGATAAAATGAAATAACACAGAGGTGGTTCTTTGTTGATTCTCAGTTTGTTTGAACCTGCCTGCATTGACATCCTGGGTTCTGAAAAACAAAAACAAAAAAGAAATAATATATAGAAAGAGGTTTACAAACCTTAAAGCACTATATAGCTTGAAATTACACTAAGATTTTTGGGATACTTTATAGAAAGCTAGAAATAATAATATATAATAATAATAATTATTATTAACAATAGCTAGCATTTATATAGTGCTTTGATGTTTGCAAAACATTTCATAAATATAATCTTCTTTTATTCCCACAACAATCCTGGAGGTAGATGCTATTATTATTATAGTTATTGTTAGTACTATTACAGTATAATACAATATAATAAATATTTATTAAATGTCTTATTATGTACCAGGCACTGTACTAAGTGTTGGGGATACAAAAAGAGACAAAAGACAGTTCTTGCCTACTACAATCTAATGGGGGAAAGACAACACACAAACAGAAGCTGAAAAGGGGAGTACAGGAAGAAGGTTCCCCAGTCAAGGGGCATGATGATAGTGGAGCTAGATCCAAGGCATGCTGCTGGTAGGAAATGAAGAGTTGGCTGTGTTTCTGAGCCCTCTTTTAAAGGGAGCTATAGGAGAAGTTTTTGCTCCACCCTCTAGCTCTCCAATCAGAGCATACAGATGAGGTGTGTAGCACTGAAGATCTAGTTGAGATTAGATAGCTTGCTATTGTTATGAACCCAACTGACTCTTCTTCCAGGGGCATTCAGCAACACGGGTTTAGGACCAAAGAAGCAAGATGATGGGTATTAACCAAAGTTGAGGGTTGTCAGGCTATAAAGGGTAGCAGGAGAAGGAGGAAAGGAATTTAAGGATGGGGAAAAACATATAGTTGAACTGATCAGTGATAGGGTGAAGATTATGAAAAGAAGGGACTGTGTTGATACTTTGAGAAGACAGAGAAGGATAAAAGCACTTGAGGTCATTGGGAGGACAAAGAATAGGTTTAGGAGAAGTGAAACATAAGAGGTATGGAAGAATAGAAGATTGTCGTTAGAAAGGAGAATTTCAAAGTTTGAGATCATGGCAGTGCTTATTTATATATGATGGTGACATCTAATGCATCTGTACTCCTAAGGGTAGCTAAGGTGAATTGGAGATATAGGTAGGTCATGAAACTTGAGAAAGTGGATGAACAGGGTGGTGGGTTGGGGACAGGGGAGAAAAGCTAAAATCAGCACGTATACTGAAATCCTCAAGAATGAGAGCAGAGTGCATAAGGAAGTATCTGTAATCTGGGAGTGACCTGGAGGCTGGTAGGTATAGAGGTATAGATATAGATAAATGGAGCAAACCTCATTGAAAGAATAGTTGCAGGGGTGACTAGGTGGCACAGTGAATAGAGCACCAGCCCTGGAGTTAGGAGGACCTGAGTTCAAATCCGACCTCATACACTTAACACAAAAACTAGCCATGTGACCTTGGACAAGTCACTTAACCCCAACTGCCCTCCAAAAAGGAAAAAAAAAAGAATAGTTGCAGAATAATGGTAGCAGAGGGGAGATCCAGAAGTTTAAAAGGGAAACAAGGAGGACAACACCTTTTTTTTTTTTTCTGGTCCTGTGTAAGAGAAAGATTACTTTACAATGGAGATGATCGAGGATTCAGTACCACCAGCAGCATAACAGTTTCTATGAGAAATAAAAGAACAGTCTCCTTTAATAAAATCTACAATGAAGGGAATTTTGTTAATAATACGAGAATGGGGTGGCAAAGAAGGTCCTAAGGATGGAGGGATGAAGGGAGAGACTATGGAGCCTAGGAGTGAAATGGTTAGGAATAAGATGGGAGGGAGAGTTATTTTCTTCATTCAGGGCCATATCTCTTCTGGCTTTCTCCATTGCTATGGGCTAGATTATATGAGCTTCAACCATGTAATAGTACAGTCATACTTATTTTGAAAATGGATAAAATATGACAATTCTTTTCACTTAAAATGCCACGGAGACAAAGGGAAAATTAAAGAGGCATCTCAATTAGTATTTGCCAGACTTCAGAGGAGGACAGATAAGTCTCAAGGAAAACAATATTATCTGTTCCCATTATTAGCAAGTTTTAATTACAGATTCCTCAGCAATTATGAAAATTTCAGAGACTGTTTATTGTTTTCTTTCAAAAACATCTCTTTTGCACAACAAAAATCAAGCATGATCTTTGTTGCCTCTTCCCTCCTCCTCTCCCCCTCTGATATTCGGGGTAAGTGCGAATCCTTCATGCTGAACTTTTCAGTTTCTGTCTCCAACTCAGACTGACTAGTTTCAAAACCATCTCACCCTATCTACTCAACTGATGAGGACTGACTGATACCTCCAAATAAAATATTATCAAATGAAATAATATTTGCAAAATTCTCAGTCCAGTGCCTGGCACATATTAGGTGCTTAATAAGTATTTGTTCCTCCTTCAATGCCATAGGGATACCCAACCCCGAACATAGTTTTATAAGTAGTCAGATGTGCACCAGAACTGCCTCCAAGCAAGTGAACTTCATTTAATTCATTTTCTACCAGTTGATATCACATCTAATCATGGCTGAATAAACAGCTTAAAATGTGGTTGGTTTAGTTTTCCTACTGCTTCTTCCTAATGCATCTTCCATTTCTTCCTAAAACAACAAAACAGCCCCTGAGCATCTACTTGTGACAGAGTAATCATAGCTTTGAAGTTATTATTTGGGAAAAAAAAGTCAGTCCAAAGTAGCATTATTTTTTGTCAGAATTTTGTCTTTAGCTAAATCTGGATGATAACCTTCTCTTATGTTAATATATTCTGGAAAGAACTGTGTACACTGAGTGTGCTATAAATAAAGATTATAGTAACACACACACTTGAACCTATAACCTTTTGCTAAATTTGTAATCTATCAGAAGTTTCCATGACAACAGAATAAGATACTACAAGTATAGAATAACTTCTCTGATGGATTGGAAAGTGAAATCTGTATAAGAGGGTGCTTCTTTAAACACAAATCAATGAAATTGAGCAAAAGTAGCACAATCATCAACATTGCCTTTTATGCATTATACTTTATATCGATAGGGACATCAGATTCCTTCCTTCAATACTGATTTGAAATAAGTTATTGAATAAAGACCAATGCATTGTTCTATACTAATGACAAATGTCAGAATGTATTTGTGATCTTTTCAAATGACATCATTTAAATGTTAATATTATAGGAATATCTTTCATACAGCTGTATTCTGTCAAATATTACGTTATAAAACAGTTTGGTAGCATAAGTCTCTAAGAGTACTATGGATTTGACACAGAAAATATGCACCAAGTCAGAATCATAATGAAGTAATTTGCTTAGTCTTAAAAGAAAAGACATTTTAATTGCATATATATGGAAAAGAGTTGTTATTTTTGGCAATGTTACAAAAAACACAAAGGTTTCTTGTTTCTAATTATTAAAGTTGAGGATTTGCCAATTGCAGTTACCACTTAAGAACTGGTCTATGAAAAAAAGAGGAAATACACAATAATATATATATCAAATAGGAAAACAAATCTCAAGACCTTAGTTGCTTTTTTTTTCTTCAAGAACCCTTGACCATATTTCTACCTATATGACTCTTAACTATCATTCCTTAAAAGTGAAAACAAGGGAAATCCCAGAGGCACACTTTTGGATGAGAACCATTTGCCTAATTTGGGGCCAGTCCTCATCAGTGGTATCTGTTTTATAAATTGGTGAGGTCTCATTTCCTCAGGAACACAGACAAGTCATTGATTGATTGGCCAATAAAGATTAGCAAGATCTTGATAAAGGAAAATAAAACAAACAAAAAAACAATAAGAGAATTTTCACATACCAGTTTAGAAAGGGGACAGAATCCTAAAATCTTGCCAGTGGAGAATCCTATTGGTTATATGATTCTGTTTAACACCTGTGAAATTACATGGTTTCCACTAAAAGAAATCATCTGCTAGATCTCAAAATATACTTTGAAGCAATAATCATGAAATAAAATGACAGAGATTAAAAAAAGAGAGTGGTTGATCAGTGGAACAGATTAGGTCCACAATATACATGTGGAAATGAAGTTAGTACCTTCTCGTTCACATTTCAAATCTCTTTTTCTGTTCTTTTATGTATACAAAAATGGCCATTCCATTTGGTGTTTGCTAATTTCAGGACAAAAAGAAATTTAAAATAAATCATTACAGGGGGTGGCTAGGTGGTGCAGTGAATAGAGCGCCAACCCTGGAGTCAGGAGGACCTAAGTTCAAATGCGGCCTCAGACACTTAACAGTTACTAGCGCTGTGACCTGGGGCAATCACATAACCCCAAATGCCTTGCCCTCCCCCCTCCAAAAAAAAATCATTACAGTAATGATGAGAAAAGTTGTGAGACTCAGATCACTAGTATCAGTGCTAACTTTAATCAGTGGAGACAGCACCAATGATGAGAATAAATCCTTGCTCAATTTCTACTCATTTACATTTACACTTTCTTGCACTCAGCGCTTTTTAAAAAAGGATATTATAAATCACAACCAGACTTTCATGGTAGATGTGGCTTTCTTATCCCCATCGATCTCCTCACTATCAAATATCTATATGCCAGCATTGGGGAGGCTTTCTTTATTGCTTCTCATGATACTCTTGGATCATTGCACTACTACTATCACATGTCTATCAAAGCTTTTGCCCTGCAACTTTTGTTTTGTAAAATTCAGCTGACAGAAACAGCACTGACAAAATGCTAGGTGAGTTGACTTAGTTACAATGTTATTACTGCTTTTGATCAGTAAAATGGCAATATTCTTAAAAGAAGTTTCAGGTGCGGTAGCTAATATATGTTGATGGTGCATTGATTGCCAAATCTGAGGAATCATTTCAAGGGCTAGTGATACAAGTGATTGCAGCTATTGTAGACTATGGATGATATATTTAATTTTAACAACATAAAAGGAAAATCAGCTCTTTTCTCTAGCCTCTATAGCATATAAAGAAAAAGGTGAACATTGTTCCACTAAGAGCTCTGAGGTAGAGAACAATAGCAAACTACAAGTAGATGAGAATGAAGGACACTTAGGAATGTGTAGAAGGTCCTGATGATTGTAAAGTTTCATTTGCATAACCTCTGATTACATGCTTTGATTGTGTATGCATTGATTGGGTATATTATCAAAACAAAATGGGATCATCTGCAAAAGTGTGTGCTTTTTGGAATCACTGGAATAAATCTAAATAAAAATGATGGAACATACATGGTAAATTTCTCCAAAGGATGGCTCCTTAGTAGTTGGAGGGCAGAAGGGCAAAATTGGTTTGCTTATCAGATCAATGACAGACAATCTCAAGGACTTTCCTAAGTTCTACCTTCACTTAATAGGCAACAAGCTTTAGAACACCCAGATGAAGGTTGTGGTGGTGGTGGTGGGAACAGCTTTGGTTTGTTTTAGAAATGATGGAATGCATCTGTCTGTTTGCATCAAGGTGTAGAAAGGCACGAGACTTACTGTTAAGTTCATAAGTTGAACTTTTGTTGTGTTATCTCCTGACTCTATAGTATCAGTCAGAAGGAAATCAGATTGAAAGACCTCTCAGAATGGTTATGAAAAGCCAAGAGAGGAGGCAGGGAGACAGTTCCAAAACTCTCCAAGTGCACAAATATACACAGCACTGTAAAATATAAACCAGAAAGATGTCAGCAGGAATAGGGGAATTTGGAAAGAAAATGCCTATAGCCACTAGGAGGTCTAAGAGGTCTACTATATTCTCCCCTACATTTATCACAATAATAATAATAGAAAAAACAAACAAACCAGAATCATTGTTTTTTTGTTGTTGTTGTTTTTAGAGCTGGAGGGACTTTGAAACTCATCTAGTCTAAACTCTTTAGTTTATAAATGAAGAAACTGAGTTTTTACAGATAGTAGTATGCCCAAGGTGACACTAAGAAGAAAAAGAGAGAAAACAATTGCAAAAAAGAAAGAATAACAATATTAAATAAAACATTGAGTCACAAAAATATATTCCCAAGTCTTGTCTTCATAATGCCAAATATGAGTTTAAAAAGTAAGTAACTCTTGGGGCGGCCAGGTAGCACAGCAAGTAAGAGCACCAGCTCCAGTGTTGAGAAGACCTGGAGATCGAATCCCGGCAGACACTTAGCACCCACCCAGAAACACCTGGCCGTGTAACCTTGAGCAAGTTACTTAACCCCAATTGCTTAGGGGCGGCCAGGTGGCTCAGCGAGTAAGAGTACCGGCTCCAGTGTTGGGACGACCTGGAGATCAAATCCTGGGCTCAGACACTCAGCACCATACCCAGAAATAACTGGTCGTGTAACCTTGAGCAAGTTACTTAACCCCGATTAATTAAAAAAAAATAAAAATAAAAAGTAAGTAACTCAGTCCAAACCTCAGGTTTTTGTAGGAACATGATGCCCCATAACCGAGTTGAATGACTCCACAAGACTTGGCTAAAATGACTGACTTTAGGAGTTATTTCACTTTATTTAGACATAGCCCCCAAATTTGCAGGAATACAAATAACACAAGGAGCCAAGGGAATAGTGGGGACTGGAGAGAGGAGAATGATGATCACTGTCTTCAAATATTTGAAGGATTATCATAAGGAAAAGGAATTCAATTTACTCTGAAGGCTTCAGAGAGCAGAGTTAGGCACTTAAACATTTCTCGAATTTCTAATCTGTATATATTCTAATCCACATATTTTTATTTTATAGAAATGATTTAATGCCAGGATGTATTCTCAAGGTCATTTACAAGTCCAATGACTCTGTTTTACACAACAGACAATAGGAGATACATAGAGATAGATTGACTTGTCTAAGGTCACCCAGCTAGTATCAGAGGCAGGTTTTCATTATGAATTCAGAATTTTTTCTATCACCCTACAACTAGAATTTATTCCTAGGACAGAAGTTTTTCCCTTTGTTTTTTTTTTTTTAATTTGAAGTGCTGAGTGAAATGTCATTGTTAAAACCAGGCTACAGGGATGAAAAATAAAGTTAGAGACATGATGACAGACATTTTGAAAAAGAAAAATGGATACAAAGGAAATACATTTTTCCCAGCAAAATAATTAATTCTTTTGACATGTTCTATTTTTAGCAACTATGACCTTAAGCTTTTCTTTTCCAGGGAACTTAGCCCATACAATTGAATCCTTTTAGGAGTAACACTTGGTGCTCAGGGAGGAACTCTTAAGTGCTATTATCACTAGTACCATCAACCACACTATAATTTGTACTATGTATACCAGTTTTGAAATGTGTCAGCAGATGGAGTGATTCATGCTTTTTTTATTTTTCTTGACAAGAGATTTAATATTTTCTGGTAGTTACGGTGTCAACTTTCTTGACAAGTTTTATTATATTTTATTTTCTTGTTATTTGAAAGCTAAATTGTTTGCATTGATACCAAATAAAATATATCACTTTGCAGCTTCTACTCCTTCTCCCTTCTATGGAATGAATAGCTTATGATTGGGGAAAGAACAAATAGTACAATCACAAGCAAAATGGGCATAACAACAGCAGGAATTCCAATAGCAAAAGTTGCTTCTCACCCAAGGGGCCAGTGTAAAATATTGCCTTGGGGTTCTAAGGTATAGACAGAATAGTTAGGTATGCTAGAAAACACACACAAAAACAATGTGTTTAGGGTGCTGCATATAAAATTTGAAGGTAACTGTTTAAGAGTAGAAGGCAGTGATGGGAACAAAAACCAAGCAACCACCATAGCCCTGATTTAGCAACATGTTAGTACCAAAGAAGAAATGTTGATGTCAAGCATGGTGCTGCTGTCTTAAGTGCAAGTGTGAATGCAGGGTTTTTGGAAGGTTAATTTCTGCAGCCAAGAAATTATACTGATTACAGTCACTTATCACACATAAAAGGGCTCTCAACAGTCACATCCTGAAGCCAGCCTACAAAGGGAGATAATGCTCAGGACAGTGGTACAGTGTTGATTTGCTTTACTGCCTGTCATCTTAATAAACCCAGATGGTAAAATATTCTTAGCAAACAGATGATGCATTCACTCTTATGGTACCTTATGGGGCCTGGTTTTCAGCCCAGTAGACACCGGTCCCTTTTCCATGGGGGCAATTTTCATTCTTGTAATTAGTAGTGGGTACTACTAATTACTTTTCTAATTACCTGCTTGAGAATGCCAATTATCTCCTTGCCCCCTTCAAAAGCATATGCAAGTGGCCAATTAGATCTTCAAGTAGGCAAGTGAAAATATAATTAGTCATTAGAGGGGGCAATTAGTTTTACCACAAATTTTGCACTCTTTGGAGGAGGGAATAGCCCTAACTTAGATTTTGTGTGTGTATATATTTTTAATTTAATTTTTACAGAAAGTAAAACTTGAAATAAATTGAACTTTAGCTTTGTCTGGCTGTTCTTCTAATTCTTGCAGACAGGCAGAGACTTGAACTGGACTATGCATACTAGAGTTTCATGGAGCTGACTAATGCCTCCCCCATTTGGGAGATTTGAGTGTGTGTGTGTGTGTGTGTGTGTGTGTGTGTGTGTGTGTGTGGTGAGGATGAGATATTTGGTACTAGAGATGTTCCTATACGGGTAGAGAGGAAACACAGCTATATGCTCATAGGCCAATGTCAGTGTCAGGGAAGATGGTATGTGGAGACCACAGTGTAGGCCCAGTTGCCTAGTGAGAGCTTCCTTCCACTTACACCTTCATGTGGTTGTTCAGGATACAGGAAAGAACAAGGTGTCGAGTTTGACAGAAATTCTCTCAAGTCTTTCTCACTCAGTAGTTTTGTTTGTATGCCCAGGTGTGGCCATTCAGCCCTCAAGCTTATAAGCTCCCTGACACTACCCTTATAGATCTCCAGGTTTCTAAGTGGTAATGGACACCTGGGAAGCAGCATGAGAGTTTGCAAAAGGAGGCAGTCTGAGGAAGAACATTTTTTTCAGATGGTGACATCCACTTTATTTATGAAGCTAATCACTAAGATGATCTCAAGAACTGCATATGTTCACTATGGCCAGAAAGAATGAAAGTTTGGAGCTAATGGGAAAAGATAGGACATCATACCAAGGACCAAATAATGTTAGTACTAATAACACATATTCATGTAACACTTGAGTTTTAAAATAGTTTTCTACACAAATTTCTACACACATCAGAGCAGTAAGCTAATATTTATATATCCCTTTAAGGTTTCCAAAGATATATGTATGTATGTATATATGTGTATGTATATATACCACATACACATATATGTGTATGTAAAATCTCTTTTGATTTTCACAGTAATCCTGTGAGGCAGGACCCAATATAATCCTTACTTAACCTTAAGGTTGAAGGACTCACCCACAGTCACACAGCCCACATGTGTCAGAGGTAGGACTCTTGGCTTTAATGCTGCTCTCTATTCACTATTCCATGCTATCTCTTGCAAGTTTGAGTATTATTGCCTCATTGTATACATGAAGAAGTAAGGTTCTAAGAGGCTAAGACAAGGGGTAGGGAACCTGGAACCTTGAGGCCCCATATGGCCCTCTAGGTCCTCAAATGTGGCCCAAACGTCTGAAGTTTGGATTCAGCCAAAGGGCTGCACTTGAGGACCTAGAGGGCTACACATGGTCTCAAGGCCTCAGGTTCCCCACCCCTGATAGAGATTTGCACAAAATGATACCACTAGTGTGACTTTGAACCCATGATGCCTGGCTAAAAGCAATATGCTGCCTTTAGAAATGGAAATACGATACATGAGATATTTTTGACACTAACATGACAATCTACCTTCATCGCATCTGCTTCCTCCATGGATGCTTCCTGGAAGCACAAGAACTTCATTTTAAGACCTAAGAAATTATTTTTGTTAAGACTGTGGCTTCTCTCCTGTGTTCTAAAGGGAAATGTTTTAAAATCTAAATTAAATACATGTGAAACATATTTTCTTCCTCAAAGGTTTCCAAAAACAAAAATCTAAAGCAAGCTTATAAGTAGTATAAATTAGAATGTATAAATACACTATCTCTAGTATGGAAGTTGTTTTGAGAAGGAGGAATGGAACAATGGAAAGAAAGATGGGTTTGGAAGGAGAAGATGCATGTTTAGGCCTCTGTTATGCTGCTTAATATCTGTGTGACTTTAGGTAACTCACTTAACCTCTCTTTGCTCAGTTTTCTCATCTTTAATGTGAAGGAGTTAGACCAGATTGCAGATTCTGGGGTTCTTTCTCTCTCTGTAGTTAAGAATAAGATTAAAGAAAAGTCTTATGTGCTGCTGCAGTCCAACAACAATTCTTTTTGAGAGAGTTGAGAGAGTACTCTTGTCCCCCCTCCCAAACAAACAGAGTGTATATTATTTATGAATATTAAATGACAAAAACCTATGTAAACTTGAAGTGGAAGATAAAGAAAAACAGCTAAATAAGTTGATTAGAGTAAAAATAATAAAAATTATGGGCATTAGACTTAGGAGCCTGAAATGGCGGAAAAGATCACAGTGTAAATCTCAGCTATATAATATTGACATTATAAATCTCTATTCCTAAGAGTCTGAGAATACAATGAATTAGAAATTCTAGATATTTTTTTCTTAAAGAATGACCTTCATTTACAAACAAGGTACAAGAATATTGAATACATAGAAGCTTCTGAAATCACCAGCAGCTTATATATTGACTTGACGATTGATTGATTCTTAAAGTAACAAATCCCAGGCCAGGTAACCATGGCAGATTAGTTATTAAATGTCAATTTACTGAATCAGTTAAGGAACTCTTGGTATTTGCAACTTGGGGAAATCATTAACTATGAACAAAAACTAAAATTATGATTTAACTACAGCCAGCTACAGGCAAAACATATACTAATCCAAATGAACCAAAAACAGTATTGTCTGACATTGATGTAGCAAAATTCCCACCTTAAAGTAAGTATAGTATTTTAATTTTCCAAGGAAAAATCTATAATTGTAAAGGCTTAGTACAGAGGAAAGATACCTCTATGCAAAGAAAGGAGGCTGCATCTATACTTTAAGGACTCGAATTCAAATTCTAGCTGCACCATTTAACATCTGTGTGACATTTAGCAAGTTGCAAACTCTCTGGGCCTATGATTCTTTTCAAGTAAAATGAGGAGGTTGGACTGGATGTCTCCTAAGGTCCTATTAAGCTCCAAACAACCATAACTGGTTCCTTCTTTACTGCCTTTAAACATACTCAAAACATTATCATCCTTAAAAAAAAATAGAAGAAACAAAACTTTCACTAAATCCTTCCATTCCCCTTAAGCTATTGACCTATATCCTTCATTCACTTCTCAGATAAATTCCTTGAAAAGGTTGCCTATATTTTCTGCCTCCATTTTCCTTTTACTCACTCCTCAACACTTTGAGATCTGGCTTTCCACATAATCACTAAACTGGAACTGGTCTGTCTAAAGTTACCAATAAACTCAACTGCCAAATCTGATGGTCTTTTCTCAGGCTAAATCTTTCTTTCCCCATTCATCTGCTGCACTTGACACTGCTGACCATCCTCTCAAATTAATACTGAAATATTATTATCAGAATATTAGGAAAAAATCTCATATGCCCCAGATTAAGAATTCCTCCTTCATGCTCTCTCTGTTGGTACCCTTGGCAACTTTCATAGGTTTAACTATTCCCTCTAATCAAATGAACCTCAGATCTACAACTTCAGTCCTCTATCACCAACTACCTATCAACTGGTCATTTCAAATCGGATGTCCCAGAAATATTTTAAACTCATTATTTCTCTTCTGAATTTCTCAATTTCTCTCCAAGTTTCCACCATCCTGATAGCAAGCATCCCAGGTTTTTAATATGAACTTTATCTTCTACCCTTCACTCTCTCTCACCCCACATTTCTAATTAGTTTCCAAATCTTGCCTTTCCTACCTCTACAGCTTAGCTTGAATTCAACTCTTTCCATTCACATAGCTACTGCCTCAATTCAAGTCCTCATCAACCCTCACCTAGATTATCCCAAGATCTTCCTTCCTGATCTCCCTGATTCAATTTTCTCAATGACCCAAGTCCATCCCTCACACTGCTACCAAAATAATTTTCATTAAGAGCTGTTTTGACCATACTCAGTCAACTCCAATGACTTCCTTTTGCCTCTAAGATGAAATATAAATTCTTTTAAAGAGTTTCTTTTAAAGCTCTATACAATTTAGCACCAAAACCTATCTTCACAGTCCCGTTAGATATTACTCCCTCTCCTGCACTCTGTGATCTATCCAAAGTTGCCTTCTCTCTAATCTTCATGCAAAATACTCCATCTTCCATCTCTGTGCCTTTGTACTGGCCATTTCCCATATCTGGAATGCACTCCTTCCATACCTCTATCTCAGAGTCCTTCTCTTCCTTTAAGATATATTTTAGGCAACATCTTCTGCATGAAATACTTCCTGATCTCTCGATTTCTGGTGGCCTCCTTCCCAAACTACCTTGGATTTAACTATTTTACACCTCTTCCCCTTCTTTTCCCCTCCCCAATACACTCTGTATGTCTGCAGTGTTAGGATTGACTTATTCTAGGCTAGCTAGACTATAAGTAATAGAAGTGACTCCTCTTTGTTCGACCACTGGCTGACTCACCTATATACTGGGAGACTCCTATGTATTCAATACTGGTTGAATCAACTACATTTAGTTAAGTGTAATGGTAATGGAAATTTGAAGATCTTCCCTCTTCCTTAATAGGGCTAAGGAATTTAAAGATCTTCCCTGCCCCTTAATAGGCCCAATGTAATCACATGAAGCCTGTGGTGGGAGGAGTTTGCTGAATGGATGGAGCAGGAAGGGTGGAACAGAGTTGAGAGGAAGCTGGGACTTAGAGCAGTTAGTGAGGTGGGAGAGAGAGGATGCAGGCAAGGAGACAGCTAGGCTTGTGAGTCTTTGTGGGAAGGCTTTGGGATGGGGTTGTTTTCTGCAGTGTTACTGTGTATAGATTTCTTTGTTGCTATGATGAATTCAGTTTTCTGGTATTGGGATTTGGCTTTCTCATGCCTGAATAAACGTTTTACTTCTGTCTTCTATATGGAGAATCTGTTATATTTTGTGATTCAGGACTATACTGGCATATTTACAGTTGCTGTTGGTGCTGTGAATATTGCCTTGGTGGTACAGCAAGGAATTCAAGGTCCTACTGGTCATAATTATTTTAGCAAACTTCACCAATACATATACACAAGTTTAACAAACTTTCCTAATCACAATGCCCTTGGAGTTGATGGGGGGTGGGAGGATTAAGGAGGAGTCAAAACCCGTTTACCTGCCTATTGACTGTCCCTAAGGTTCTCCTCCCATTTATTACCTGTGAATCCGCCCAGCAACAACAATCATATATAAGGGCAGAGACCCAGAAATCTGGGCTCTTGATTAGGGTATATATATATCACTGTATGTCTGAGTTACTATTCATTTGTATGCACATAAGACTATTGGGCTGCAGAACCATGTGTTTTCATGCCTGTAAGTAATAAACTGCCTGATTTATGATCCTTTGAGCACTTATTTCCCTTCTCAATACCTTACTCACAATTACATATAAATAACTATATCTATATGCATAGATATAGATATGCCTATATCTATATCTCATCTCTTCCATTTGAATATAAGCTCACTGAGAGTTGATATTGTTTGATTTTTTGGTTTTTTCATCCCCAGTGCCTATAAACACTACCTGGCATATATAGAACTTTATACATACTTGATTGATTCATTGATTGCCAGAGAATGGGGAAGGGGCAGGATATACTCAGTCCATACCTAGGATGCAAACATAAGTAAATAAAAAACCTGAGAATTCTTTAATGTGTAATTATTGATAACAGAGATGCGATTTGACTTCAAATAATTACTGTGGGTACATTTTAGAAAGTTTTGCCAGACCCAGAGAGCTGAAGTGACCTGGTCTTTGGTCATTAGACTTGTATATTCCAGAGGAAAGAATTAAAATTGAGGCTTTCTTGATTCTAGCTTTAGTCCTGTCTCCACTCCCTGTTTTCACGTAGTGACCATGTGGACAATAGGTCAAATTGTAAGAAAGAATGATGGATATCTAATTATACCTAATGTTTTCTAATTTAGTGGAGAATGGGGATGAAACTAATCTACTTCAGTCCTAGTGAGGTTCTACTTTACTCTTTCCTGGGCATTTCACTTGCAAAGAATTAGATGATCTAAAGAATTTTGAATTTAAATTGAATCTAAAGAAAATTGAATTTAAGTGTTGAATCCAATGAATCTAACAGACTTTCTTTAAATGGTTCAATTCAATTAAAATATATTATTTTTAAATTATGGAAGAAAACAAACATTTCCATAACGGTATAATAAAAAGATAATTGCACATGAAACTTAAAATATATTATGTACAACTAGCTATTCCTTTTAAATATATAATAAATTTATTTTTTCCCCTTTCAGATGGCTACCATTAGACACAAATAGGTATACACACACAGACACAAGCACACATACACATAAATAAAATTCTACATATTTATTAGTACTTTCTCTGGATGCAGATAGCATCTTTCTTCATATACTCTTTATTTTTAATTTATCTATTAGTCACATTAGTCACTAAAAATCATTCTTAAAATATTATTGCTGTCACCATATACAATATCCTCATGGTTCTGCTCACTTTGCTCTTCACCATTTCATGCAAGCCTATCCATGTTTTTCTAATATCATTGAGCTCATAATTTCTTATAGCACAGTAGTATTCCATCACAACCATACACTACAACTTGTTCAGCCATTCCACAATTGGTGAGTATTCCTACAATTTTCAGTTCTTTGCCACCACAAAGACAATTACTACAAACATCCCATTCACACTCAAAGTTATAATTACTGTTTGTGAATTTCCCTCCATCTTATTTTTACTCACTATTTTCTTTCTCAGCCTCTCTTTTTACCCTGTCCTTGTTATCTTATCTTCTCCCCTAGTTTCCTATTTCTTCCTTATTCCTATTTCTTCCTACTCCCCCAAGAGTACCTCTCTTATTTTAGATTTTTAAAAATATTTTTTCTTCTTGTTATTCTCCACTTAAAATAAAATTTTGACCAAAATAATTAAAGCAGCAAAGCAATGGGAAAAGAGAATAGATAAGATTTAGCATAAAAGAAACTTGTTCATTTAACAGATGAGGGAAACTGAAGCCCAAGGAGTTTAAATGACTTGTTCAAGGCCACACAAGTAGCAATCATTAGAGGTAGAATTTGAACTCATGTCCTCAGACTCCAGAGTAAGTCCTCTTTCCACTGTAGGCTCCTCATGTATAAACATGAGAATGCTAGATAAGATAAGGTATCTTCCACCTCCTATTCCTATGAAATGTAAAAAAGGCAATGACGGATGGATTCTAATAATTTTCCATGTTCATAAACATCACCGGGCCATTAGACTTTAGGAATATACAGTTAATTATCTTCATTATCTTCTTTGGGAAGAAATAGGAATCCTTGATTAACAATTCCAACAAGGTCACTAACTTCTCTTCATACCCATAAATGCAGCACCCAGGAGTTTAGGACTTGAGCCAAGATGAGTCAAATAATTTGCATGGATCAATAACAAAGGTATCAACAAGAATTTGTTGGATTAGTTTGGAAGTCATCATTATCAAGAGTTTCTTGTCTTTTTTTTTTTAAATAGCACACTGAAAGGATAAGTTTCACAGTAAACTACACAACAGATTTTTATGAAGATATAAATTTATGTTTATCCTGATTTTGATATTTTAAAAGACAAAATGTTTTCCTGCCATCTATTACTATCATCTTATGATTGCAAAGCTGAAGGTCATTAGAGTTAAGTGACTCTCCTAAAAGACAATGAAAGGGTTGGTAATGGAGTTGGGAATATATCAGAACATGACTTTATATACTTGTGATTTTTTTTTTTGCTATTTGGTGAGGACTTGCAATCTAAGATAAGCAATGATGATTAAACACTTGATATAACTATATAAATGCTATTTTTCCTTTTTCTCAACAATATAGCATATACTTATGAATGGTTATGCCCATTAATGATCAGTAATTTGTATCTATCTTCACATTTCTGTTTTCAACTCAAGTATTGATTTATTCTAGCTTACAATTATAATTATCATGGGGTCTATATTGCTAGAGACCCTATGCCATAATTGGTAGAAAGCTGGACTCAGCATTAGGAAGGCCTGGATTCAAGTCATGGTTCTCAAGGCCTGCCTCTGACTTACCCTGGTTATGTGACTTAGCACAGCAGGTAAATCGAAACTCTCTAAGATGATAAATTGCAGAAAAGTTGTTAACCTGCACTGATAGAGGAAGTTTCCATTGTTCCCTATATCAGTAAAGTTACAGGTCATATCCTACCCTTCACCCTTCCCCAAAGGTTTCTGCCACCATTAGGAATTGCTAGCACATAAAAATGGTGTTTATAGAATCTCATAAAGTGATTATTTCTTCTCTTGTTTACTTTCCCCCCACAATTTTAACTTATGGTATTTTGTTAAGTTCTTTTTTAATTTGCTACAAGACCCCAAGGGAACATCTGACCAGAGAAACCATTATCATGAACAAAAATAAATATCATTGTCATTATCACTACCACTACCACCACCATCATCATCATCCCAACCATTAATATACAGTCTAGTAAAAGTGTACTGGTTTTCTGGTTAGCAGATCTGATTCTGAGGTCTAGTTCTGCCACTTCCTGATTATGAAAAATTGGCAGTCACTTAAGTTTCAGACTCTCAGTTTACAAATCTATAAAATATGAGTAATGAAATTACACTCTCTGACCCACAAAGGCTGTGGATTGTGACCCACAAGGAAAATGCTTTATAAACTGTAAAGTGTCAGATAAATGTAAACAATCATATGAATATTGGTTTTATCAGAAACATTCATTTATAGATTTATGTCACATAATTTATATGTAGGAATGTTGTGACCAACTGACACTCACAGGCAGGCCAGGCTAACTAAATCAGTGGGACACTCTGAAAAAGAGATAAGAAGAAGCATGTGCCAAGCAAGTCAAACCACCACCACCACTTGGGCCACCATTTCTCCTTGGACTCTGATGGAGATAGTCCAAGACTCTGCACCCAGGAGCCTTTGAAATGAAAGTGTTCCTCTACTTTTTTTTGTCAGAACCACTTCCATTGCAAACCTAAAGCCATTATTGAGGGAAATAATCATTGTGAAGAAGAGACCAAGTTTCCTCATCACCAGCAACAATGACTGACCAACTGTTACTAACAGGAAAATAGGCAGATGTGCATAAGGGCTCTGACAGTGGCAGTATCCTCCAAATCAACTATCCTGATTCCAGTTTAGCACTCACACCCATCATCCACAACCTGTGGAGAAGGTGAACTGTCAGCCAATTGCTACCCACGGAGTAGCAAGGCCAGCCTCACTGAAGCAGTGGGCTACCCTGAGGAAGAGACAGGAAGCAGCAAGTAAAACTAATACCATCACACTGACCACTATTTTCCCTTGGACCTTCTTGAAGACCACCCAACACCCTGAATTCAAAAGCCTTTGGTCTCTACTGTTTCCAGCCCAGGGCTCACAACTATCATTCTGTAAAGCACCTGCAATCAAAATGAAGCATGGCAAGTACTTCTGCAAATATGATAGCCACATCTACTGAAGACCCAGAAAAGAAAGTTCTTGTCACTAAAGTCCTTAGCACTGCCAAATGCTTTAACATCAGAAACTGATATTATTTTATTAGTGAAAATGATATGAAAGAAGAAACATTAGCATCTGCTTTGTTGCTGAATGCTTAGAGCAATGGGATCTTTACATATGACTTTTAATTGAAACCTTCTATGTGCATTGTTTTCTCTTCTCTCCTTTTAGAATCTGAGCTCCTTGGAAGCAGGGACTTTGTGACTTTCTCTTTGCATTCCCTTCACTTGGGACAGTGCTTTGCACATAATAAATGCTTAATAAATGCTTCATTCATTCATCCATATGGCTATTACATTTACCATTTCCACAGATGTTCAGTAAATATGGTTAAATAGCAGAAATTCATATGAAATATTACAGTGAATACTTAGATGCAAACATTTTCTTCTCTCCATTGTCAAAAGTGAATGATTTATTTATATCTTCTAGAACATTAGCTTACATTCACAGAATATCTTTGAGCACAAAGTATTCCCAAATTATTCTGTTACACTCATCTATCTACAGAGGAGAAAGACACTAGGATGGAACTGGCGAGGGCTCATGAGGGCTAGATGTTAGCAGACCAGAGCCTTATAATGTAAATTTAATCCAGCAGAATCACACCCTTATTATTTGAAGAACTGCAGCAGTCACACATGAGCAAGACTGAAATTTTGAATGTCACTATAGAAACTTGAAAAACCATGGTAGCAAAGATTACAAACCTTTGCCTTAAAAGTTACATACTAAAACATATTATGAGCTGGTCAATTTCTCTATTCAGTATGATTAAATGTAACTTTGCTTTATTTTAGGAAAATGTGTATTTATTATTTATATTGTTATTCCTTAGAGGACATAGCAAGGGTTAATTTTAAATCCATCTCATTCAATTCTTGACCCTTTAAGGACACAACATTTTCAGATTAAAAGCTACTGCAGTTTTGTAAAATGTATTGATTTACCAAAATTATTATTAGCATGTCCCAATTTCAAATTATTTATGCAAGAGAAAAATTCCTAAATATTCTTGATAATCTCTTGAGCCACTCAGCCTCAACAAACAATAGCTCTTAATTTAAATTGAGAATTTTCTGCTAAGTGACAAGAAACTTAGAGGTTAGATCTGTTCATAGAAATCTATTTCTGGAGAAAATGCTATCAAAAGAATCTCTCAATTAAGGTATTGGAAGTCTAACTGAAGACACAATCCCATAGCCTGACATGAAATTTTATCTTCATGCTGATATTCTTTCAAAGGGTGGGGGAAACATTTTGAGAAAGATTTCAGAGACTTCAGACTTCCTTGGGTGGATTATTTACTAATGAAAATGAGAAAATACGGTTTGCGAATGAAATTTGTATTGCTTTTCATGTTATTTTAGAGCTCTTTCCTCTCCCCTATCTCCTAAGTTAATAATTACCCTCAAAATCCTTAATATGCTATGCACAGAGAAAATAAGCTTATTATAAGGGATTGATGATTTTGGGGGACTCAGTGAGAATAGCTTTTGAAGGGCGTAATCAGAATATACATATGCATGGCACGTTCTCTTCAATTTGCCACTTGAATTTCTGCTTCTTTGTGTTTATTTATTCCATTTCCCATTATCCCTTTATTAGGTATGTCCTCTGCTTTTCTACCCATCCAAATTCTACCTATGCTGATTGTTATTGTCATCAATAATAATCATAACACCTATCCTTCAAGGTCATAGTGATTGCTTTCCTTCCTTTGAACTCATAGGATTTTTTAAGTATATCATTTATTTACTCCTTAGTCATGCACTGTTTTTTCATGTGGATCAAATGAGATAAAGTTTGAAAAGCACTTAATAAAGTGCTTGGCATATAGTAGGTGCTTAATAAGTTTTTGGTCTCTTTCCTTTCTCTTTCCTTTTTACATTTTCTTTTCCCCTTATTTTAATCTCATATTACTCCTATAACCTTCCTCCTTTATCCCATCTCACATAAAGAGGTGGTCCTTCAACTTGTCAAGGCAATCCTCTAGACAGGTACCATTAATCTGGTCCCCTATAGTCCTCCTTACCAGAGTGATCCCTCTATCATCTCCCCTCTCCATTAATATTCATTCTTTCTCCTTTGATTGATTCCAGCCCTGCTTCATGTGAGCCCACCTATTTCTCCAAGACATTAAAAAATATAACAAACCCTCAATTGATCCAACCATCTTTTCTGGCTACTCCTTCCCTTCTCTGATAATTATTTTGTGGTCTTACATATGTAACAGGGCTTTGCTGTGTATACCCAAATCACCTGGACTCGAGGAACATGTATGGGAGACAGCAGGAATCTGTTTTGGGGATTTCTTTATCCTATCATGTGGGCAGGAACAACATCTTTCTGTGGGCTGTGTAGCCAAGACAAGCTATGTCATTAAAATTACCAGACTGCAACTTATCATTATGTCTTTTGGATAATGTCCAGAAGGTGAAGTTCCTATTCATCCAAAGCTTAGCACCATCTACTGAGTTGGGGGTGTGAGTGGCTATTTTCCTCTTCTCTCTTTTGGGCCTCGTAGTCTTGGAAACGAGATTTGGGGTCTCTTTTGTTTGTCCTTTTTAGTGGTAGGCATAGGTGGTGGAGTTCCCAGATGCACAATCTGGATCCACAGGAATGCTGGAGGCAGAATTCAAATCTGGATATTGTTGGCAGCACAGTAGGGAAGCCCAGTGAAGCCAGGGTGCCTGAGACACAAGCCCAAGGGGGTGTTAGACTTGGAACTTGGTATGGTTATTCTATATAGGAAATGAATTAGGCTGTGAACCTAATTTCCTTTCCTTCCTCATAACATCAGGTGGTGTGTGTAGCTGCAGGGGGGAAATGCCCCCTAAAAGTTTGGGAGAGGGTGCTTATACATTTTTTTTTGCTATACTTTAAAAATAACTCTTCTTTCGTAAATGCTGATCTGATGCTTAAGTGGTTAAATGGAATCAGATCACTGGGGACTCTCCTAAAATTGAGGGAACACAATTGATCAGGGCTTGAGCCAATGGCAGAGACTAGACACCCCCAAAAAGCCCTTAAAGGTACTGGAAAACCCCTATGGGAGGTGTGACAAGAAACATACTTGACCTTCAGGAAGTGGAGTCACTGTTAGATATAATTTCCCAGCAGATTTACAATTATATTTCTCTTTTCATATGTAATAGAAAAGAACTTGACATGGTGTCAGAGGATGTAGGCTCATTTAAACTTTTGGCCTCAGTTACTTCATCTGTCAAATAAGGGACCTGGAGAAGGTGACCTCCAGGATCCCTTAAAGAGCTATGAAATAGAGCGTAAACTCTTTGAGAGGAGGGACCGTATGTTATATCTCACTGTCTAACATCTAGTATAGAGTTATATACATGCCAAATCCTCAGACAAACGTGTTGAATGAACACTCATTGAATAATGTATTTTAAATCAGGATTTTGTATGGAATCTTGTCATTATTTTATAGTGTGACTATGGTTGGATTGAGACTTTGTGAAACAAGGTTTCAAACAAATAAAGGGTCTCATTAATGCAAATGATAATTACTGAAATTTCAGACTTTGTAAGAAACATGCTATTTCTTGTCAATGACTTTCCAGTTAAGAATTTCAAAGATCAAGATTAAAATCGTAAACATACTTTAAAATATTTATATAACTTAACTATGGTGATATGTTCTTATGTTTATTCAGGTAGGTAAACTGATTGCCTGGGTGACTTTAAAACTGATATAATTAATCTGAAAGCAACAATTCCCTTATTTTTTTCCCTTGTCTAGTTTCTATTGGTATTAAAATATTGATCTAATAATATACATATACACATATATCATAAAACATGTGCCTTAGCTATCAAAAGTGCTGGAACTCTAGTCAAAAAATACTTGTGAATGTGATGACACAATCATACGTATTCTATTTGTCTAAAATAGGGGCCACTAAATTGAGATAATTGATTTGTTCTAAATTCTAATATTCCTTTCTCTCTCCTCCTCCTCTTCCTTTGATGCTCTTCTCTCTGTTTCTCTTATCTGTATCTCCATCTCTTTCTTTCTCTCTCTCTCCTCCCTCTCTTTCCTTCTTTCCCTTCTTCACTCCTCCTTCTCCCCCTGGCTCTCCTCACTCAAACATACTGTTCGACACATACATACATGCTGTGATTATTTTCTGCCTTGGTGATTTTTGCCAGTAATGTTATATTTAATCGAGTCATTGCTGTCCTCCCAGATCACTGAAAACTTTCTTATATTTTCATGGTGGTGCCTAGATACATAAAGAAATGGATACAGTGCCCGGCCTTTCTCTCAAACTCTATGCTTGATGGAAAAGGATCTTTGTTACAGTAGCTCCCAGAGCTGGGCAAGCAATTGTTAGGGCCTGTTCTAGTTCTGAAAAGCTACCACTGTTCTTATTCATCATGATTCTTAGATAATTGAAGTAATTGACCTCCTTCAGGGTTACTGCCCCAGCTGTAATATTTGCTGGGACAGGACGTTTTCCTGTTGTGCTCACTTAAAGGCTGTAGCAGGAGGGGGTGGGGGATGGAGACTTTAATTACTTTTTCCACAAGATGGAATAGGACACAGAGAGAAATCATATCATTTGCCTAGCTCAGATTACTGTACATCCTGATACTAATCTACTTTCTATCTCTATGCTCCATTCTCTACCATGTAAGCAAGTGATAAAGAGAAAATGGGAAAAGTCTGATTTAGAATATAAAAGTCGCTCAGGGGAGTTTCTAGAGAGAAGAAATGTAATGGTCAAAAACTGAACAGCCCTTTAAAGAAACACAATCAACCTACAATATTAGCTGACATTTGTAAAATGCTTTGTTTTGTGAAGCTCTTTACATACATATTTTTCCCATTTGATCCAAATAACAAACATGAAATAGGTTGCAATTATTATGCCCCACTGTACAGATGAGATATTCACTTAAGAACTTTAGGTGATGAGTCCTATTTTAATAAAGTCAATGGAAATGTAATTCATGTCACCCTGGAACATCTATCCCTATGCCACATTGACACTGTTCTCCTTCCTTACAGTGACTCTATTTTGGAGAAAGACTCAGGGCAAGACAACCTTCAATTCCCTCCTGACTGTGCTTTATAGATTTCACACCTAAAATTCAACCCTGGAATCCATCTGCTTCTATAGCCTCTCAACCTGAAAACCCCTTCCACCATGCCAGCTCCCTTTTCTCATTCCTCTTGGCACATCCACTTTGGGAAGGGGCCCTGGTCAGTCAACCTTCATTCTCCTCTTGGTTGGGCTTCCAGCTTTCTGGACTTCAGCACAATGTACCTGCCTCAGTGACTTCTTTATTCACTTACCTTCAGTTCCCTTTTGTGTGTTGTCTTCTGTTATTACAATGTATGCTCCTTGAGGACAGGACTTTTTCTGTGCTTATATTTTCATCTCTGGATGTTCATCATATTGCCTTGCCTTGACATGAAATGGAATTGCTAAAATATTTGATGGTAGTTAAATTTTTAATGGTGCTTTTTTTCTAGAAATCATGCTCCTAGTTTATAGAAAATGAAGTGAAACATTGTTGTCATCCAATCCATAATGAATTATAGCACAAAGAAAATAGAGGATGCCATAATGAGAGAGACAGAGAGACACACAGAGAAAGAGACAGAGGCACAGAGAGAGACAGAGAGAGAGCCATGGGACAATAAGATTTGGAAACAGAAGAGACTTTAATGATTATCTAGTCATTTTATAGATGAGAAACAAAAGTCTGGTGAAATTAAGTGATTTTTCCCAAGTCACACAAATGGTAAGCAACAGAGACAGAATTTGACTTAGGATTTCTAACTCCAAATTCAGCAGCCATTCCTTGCACCATATTTCAAATCAAGAGGCCTCAGTTAGAATGTTAGTGTTACATCAGGCCTTGGGTAAGTTACTTTGGACTTTTGGACATCAGTATTTTCATATAGAAAATGGGGATATGAAGACTTTTTTTTACTACCTTTTTCAAACTATTCTTGTGAGGAAAACTCTGTGTAAATAAGCACCATATAAGGTGAAGTATTAAAATTAATCACGATACTACTTATTTTATTATGAATTTTACTATTTTTTTTTTCAGAAGCAGCATGACATTGTAGATAGAATGCTGAAGTTGGCCTGAGGAAGACCAGGACAAGCATTTGTTGGCCTGGGAAAGTGGTTTAGTAGCTTTATTTCTTGCTTACTTTAAATATAAACTAGGAGGATGATTGACGGCATCTAATCTCCTTCAATCTCCAAATCTATGAGCCTACTCTTAATAAATAATAAGATCAATAAGTTAATGTGACCTATAGAGGGGAACTTTCTTGCTTTTTAATCCATACCTTATCATTCATTTCAAAGATTCTAAATTATTGTGTATATTATATTAATACATATACATACATATCCAAAGGTATCATCTATAGATTTTTATTCTATTTAATGGACATTGAATATGGCATTTATTTACAAAGCATTAGGCTAGGACCTGGTGTTACAAAAGCAAAAATGAAACCATCTCAGGTTTAAATTATATGCAAGCACACACACAAACACATGGTAATTTGTGAAGAGAGAGAGAGAGAGAAAAAAGGAGAGAGTGAAAAGTTCATGAGAAGCACCATGGAAGACCCATTTCCCCAAGATGGCTGTGAAGGCAAAGAAGGAAGCTGTTATCTCTCCCAAGACAGAAGCCAAGTCCAAGACTCTGAAGGCCAAGAAGGTGGTGCTGAATGGTGTCCATAGCCACAAAAAGAAGATCCGAACATCCCCCACCTTCTGGCAACCCAAGACACTAAGACTTTGAAGGCAGTCCAAATACCCTCAGAAAAGTGCCCATTGAAGAAACAACCTCGATCACTATGCCATCATTAAGTTTCCTTTGACCACTGAGTCTGCTACGAAGAAGATTGAGGACAACACCCTACTCTTCTTTGTGGACATCAAGACCAACAAGCATCATATCAAGCAGGCTGTAAAGAAGCTGTATGACATAGACATGGCCAAAGTCAACACACTGATCTGGCCTGATGGAGAGAAGAAGGCCTATGTTCTACTTGCTCCAGACTACGATGCTTTAGATGTTGTCAACAAAATTGGAATCATCTAACTTACTGTGTCCAGCTGTGTCCCATTCCACCTACAATAAAAAGTTTTCCAGAAAAAAAAAGAAAAAGAGAGAGTGTATACTAACAGTAGGAGGATCAAGAAGACCTTCAAAGAGGGGTTGCAATGAGGTTGAGCTTTAAAATGATATATAAGCAACCAGGTAGTGCAGGGGATAGATCACTGGACCTGGAGTTAGGAAGGCTTGGATTCAAATCCAGCCTCAGAGACTACCTGTTTGGCCCTAAGCAAATCATTTAAATTCTTTAAATTCTGCCTGCCTCAGTTTCCTAATCTGTAAAAAGAGAATAATAATAACACCTATTTCCCAAGGTCACACACACACATACACACAGAGACATGCATGCACTTTGCAAATCTTAAAGCACAATATTAATGCCGGCTATTGGCTATCTTCTGAAAGGGTTATGGTAGATGGCTTGAGTGACTGTAGAGTGACAGCTATTAAGGACAGCTAGTATAGTTTGGCTAGAATGTAGATTTCATGGGGACTAGGAGTAGAAATTTAAACAATTCAATTCTCAAAATATAAAACTATATTTTCTTGTCCTCTTCTCCCCAAGATGAGGCACCACAACTTTTTTTTTACTTATAAAAGCACCTTGATCTGTATCATTCCTTCTTTGATAAACTGTTCTTTAAACCATCTGGATTATATTGTCATGGGCCAAATAGAATACATTTTTCCTTTTGACTCCCATGATTGAGAACAGATGCTACATGCTTTTAAATTTACCTTTAGAAAATTCTGTGTCATTTTCTGAGATATCCAATAGCATTTTTTCTATCCTAGCACTGGACAGAGATGAGTTTATCAAGATTTTAACATCCCACATAGGAGAAACATGATCATTCTAGCAAAACTTTGTTGTTATCATGGTGTTACATTTCTGTATAATAGCCACATCTGGTGTCATATCTTCTTATTTCTTGCAAATAATTTTGAGTTCCTGAAATTAAATCAGAATGGTTGACTTTCTAATAGGTTCGCTACCTAAGGACATACCTCAGGGAATCATGGATAGATAGATGTATTCTCAAAGTAGTCTGAAATTCATAGTCCTGCCTGACAATAGCTAACCAATTGTTCTGTTTCAAACATTAAGCAAACTTAATAGAATGATGATGTTATTATTATTAATAAGTTGATTCAGTGGTGAAGCATTTAGCAGGAAAACAAGAGTTAAGTGTTATAAGGGCAAGAATGTAGGCAAATCTATGATAATTTGGTGCTAGTGGTCACATTCAAGCAAAGCTCAACCTAAGCAAAATAACCTAACAATTGTGGAAGTCTATAAATGTTTCTCCACTATTTATAAGGTCACAATGCATCAGAGAGGACAGAAGATACCCACATAGTAACACATAAACATATATTTAAATACCTAAATCTTGCCTGACGTGTGTTTCATTTAATCAGGGACCTGGGTCTAATCTGGAGTCAGATTTAAGAGTCTTATTTTGATACTGAATTTACTTTCCATATTACATATTGTTCTTAAATTTATTTTCTCTCTCTCCAGGTGTATGTTATCTTGTTTGCATGATTATACTTGGTAAATGACTAGAACAAAATGTGATTGGCCATAGCCGTTGAAAAGTCCAAATTCCTGCTTTCTATGTATGTTAGGATATATTTCAATTGCCTCATTAATATTTAACTTTTTCATAGCTATGACCCTCCTCCTTTTCTAAAGTTATATTTTCCTCCCTAAATGAAGCATAATGCTGAATATTCCACAGCTGGTTCATCCATGTAGAAATCCTCATGTCTTCTCTGTTTCTATTTTTTGAATATTTTCATGTTTACTTTTGTTTACTTTGTTATTTTGTTTAAGGAAAGTTATAGAACCTTAAGAAGGCACTCAGCTCAGAAAGTTAATCTAAACATAAGGGCAGTTTATAGAGATTTAGTTACTTCTAAAATGGTTGATTGGATAAGAAATATTGGCTCAAAGTAAGCTATGGAGAATACAGCATTTAAAAAAAAAACACAAGTACATTACTCAGTATAACTTTATTCAAATATTTTTGTTTCTAAAGATGAAAGAAAATGACCAACATATTAAAAAAGAGGGACCTACAGTATATCCCATGGCATATGATTATTTACCATTTTATCACTACTCTATTAATGGCACTAAAACCGGAATGCATATTTGAAAAGTAAATGGCATTGAAGTATATAACTATTATCCTGCTATGCATGTATTAGACATTCAATAAGTATAGACTAATGAAAGCGAATTTTTTTCATTAATGGCTTCACAAGAAACATAGTTAATCATCATTTTCTAAAACATAATATTAAAAACGTTAAACGACTTATTATTCATAGACTCGAAAGATGTAATTCTTGACTAATGTCTGATGACTGTTAGTCTTCATCATAAAAATGTCATTGTCTCTCTGAACTTTTGGTGGGGCATGTGTCAAAAGGAAAAGGCCGCCTTTCATGGAAAGAAAGATCTTATTTACACTGGATACAGATGAGCAAAAGACTGAAAAGTCAGAAGAGTGACTTTATTCAATGGTAACTGATCCTTAACAATACAAGAAAATCAAATAGTGAAGCAATACAGAATCTCTTTTGTCAGTGGTGAGATTTAATTATACTCCATTAATTATACTGATGTGTCAACAAAAGGTCAAGGAACAAAACTTGATGGAGGGACAAGAATAGCATGCATTTGCAGGGCTGGAACAGAGTTAAAACATATGCTAGAAATGAAATGAATAGTGGTTAATGTTGCAATTTTTTTAAACTTGAAGGGGAAACATGAAACCTTTTCACTGACAGGTGCATATTATTGCAAGGTTTTGTCCCATAGTGCCTATTCCCCAGGGTCCCTGGAGGTTCATGTTCAATACAGTATTGGGCTTTTGCCACTAGGCTTTGTAGTAGCAATCAAAATTTTAATATTAGTAAAAATAACACTTCAATATTTAAAGAGTTGTGATTGGATTAATTATGGATACTTTAAGTATGAATACTCTCTTCACTAATGAAGACTATAGCCTTTCTAGGTCTTATTTTTAAGTATGAGCAAGTTACTGGAGAGGAGCTTCTAAAAAGTGTTTGAAATTTGTCCTGAAGTGACAGATAAATATCAAATCTTTCCAGCTTTGTCTGACTCTTTCAAAACTTTTTTCCAATGTTGGCAAAGCCTTTGAGAACCCAAAGTCACTTCCACACAATGAGACATTGGAGTAGGAGTTTGGTGTAGGAATGACAACAGCAATAAGAATATTCCAAATCAAACTGTAGATCCGTGATCCCATCAGTTTTTGTATTCCCTATAGTGATGCTCAAGATGGCCCATCCTGTGTGACTTAACCAGGTCCTCCCATACATTCTCTGAAGTACTCCTTCTGCTTAATACAATGGGACCTTTCTCTTCTTCTCTCAATATTAGTTGGATAACAGTGGCTCACATCAGCTGTCCATTTGTTATTCTTTGCTACAGGACCACTCCATCTTCATCCTCCTTCCTCCCTGATGTATTTACTTTATGTTCACCTTTACCTACTACTGCTCCTGCATAATTCCTTGTCTATAACTGATTGCAGCCTATTTGTGTCCATCCTGTTCTTTTAAATTGCCTTCTGAATGAACCTCCTTTTCAATTTTTCAGGGACTGTCATGGCCCATGATTCACCAGTCTACAACATCTCATGAAAAATATTGCCATAAAGTGGCAAAAGATGATAAAAAAGGAAACAGATATTCATAAAAAATAAACAAATAAAACCATGATCCCCCTAAAAAAAGGATACTGGTATTAAAAGTATAAGTACTTAAGGGAGAAGTTTGGGGGTCATTCAAAAAAAGAAAGAGCTTTAAGTTTCCCAATTTTTTGAGAGCCCAAAGTCACTTCCACACAATGAGACATTGGAGTAGGAATTTGGTGTAGGAATGACAACAGTAGGCAATGTAGGTCAATATAGATAAGTATATATATGTATATATAAATACATGTAAGTATGTAAATACATAAGTATATGAAATATGTGAATATGTGCATATGAAGTACATGCAGAAGTATATATGAATAAAAGTATGTGTAAAAATACACATAATAATAATAGCAACTAATATTTATGTGCCAGGCACTGTGCAAAGCACTTCACAATTATTATTTCATTTTATCTTCACAACAACCCCTAGGAGTTTGATACTATTATTAGCTCCATGTTACAGGCTAGGAAACTGAGAAAAAACGAGGGTCACATGACTTTCCTAGGGTCACACAGAGAGAATGTCTGAACTAAGGTCTTCCTGACTGCAGGCTTAGAGCTCTCTTCACTGCATCACCTTGCTGCATATGTTGATTTAGCAATAACAACAACTCAAATTCACTCAGTGCTCTACAGTTCACAGAATGTATCCCTAAGGAAAGCCTTATGAAGGCAGGATAGGTATTTTTTGCCATTTTATAGATCAGTAAATTGAAGGTCTGAGAAATATATTAACTTACCCAAAGTCCCAAGGCTGCTAAGCAGCAGGGACATAACTTAAATCCAGAGTGTGTGAGTCTAACTCTAGTTTCCTAAAATGTAACTTAATTGTCAGTTACCTCTCTGCTTCTGGTTTAGAGAGTGTTTCAGTACTTCATCCAAGATGCTAAGGAGTATGCCTGGGGGCTCTAGGGCCTGGTTACTCTGGAGTGGAGTAGCAGGAGTTCTCATGCTCTAGCTTTGCCCACCTCTCTTGGTGGGCAAGGGGTTCCAAACCTGGAAAATGGAGACTAGAACTGAAGGATCCCCATGGAAAACAAGGAAGGTGGAGCATAGAACAGAGATAAAACGTGAAGAAAAGAAGTGTTTTTGTCCCAGACTAAAGTGGACCTGAACTTGACATATTTAAAAGTGTAATTTAACAAACATTTATTAAATGTCTGTTGTAAAACACTGTACTAGGTGGAGGGGATACAGAGATGAAATAAGCCCTAGTCACTGCTCTCAGGCTCACAATTAATCCATTGGGTGGATTAGCTAGCTATGTGTATAAATGTCTATAACACAAGGAATCATGTGAAAAGTTCAAGGAGGGTCCAAACAAAGAGCTGAGAAATTTGAGAAGGGGGAAATATCACTTCCAACTATCAGGGTTTACAAACTGAAGCAGCTGCTTCACGATTTGGGTGACATGTGCCTCTGAGTGGAAAAGAGATACACAGGTGCTGCCTGTTCAGGGAAAGAGTCACTCCTCTTCTGCTCCTGTCAGAGAGGCTGGAGGGGAAAAGGAGTGATTATGATTTCACGATGATGTGCAAAAGGATCAGCAAGAAGGCTTATGGGTGGTGGGTATTATTCAACTAGTTGGACACAGGCCCAGGTGCTCTAGTCTCAGCAGCAGTGAAGGATGCTTGATTATGAGTTTGACAATGCCGAAGAGTGAGCTTGAGACTGGAACTGGGGAACGTTGGTACTGGGTTTTGGAAGTTGACATAAGGGAGGAGGAAATGGCTTGGGTGGGCATGTGAACCTCAGAGCTGTGGTTCATTTGGCTTGAAGGCCTGAGGGAAATAGCCTTGAGGTTGTGCATGGGGGCAGGGCTACAACCTCTTTGTCACTGCCTTGCTACACATATACCCATGAAGTATTTATCGTTAATAAGTGAATTCTGATGAAAAGCTCTAACATCAGATTCTGTCTAAATAATATATGAGCATTTGAGTTCCTGCATGGTCTTAGTTTCAGGAAAATGCCAGGAAGTGGTATAGATATGGATGATTTAGGGAATTGGGTGACCTAATATTCTAATTTTGTGACATACATGGATACACAAAGAAACTTTGATCTCCCCAGTCCTGTAAGCTCCTGGTGTGTTAATTCCCCCCACTGATATATACCACAACTTTTCTATGACTTAGTTTAAATCCTAGATAGTTGTCAGAGGCAAAACAGAGATTAAGCAAATTGCTTCTATTCAAACAACTACAAAAGTATTGAAGGCAAAGTTTGAATGTAGGTCTTCCTGATCCCAAACACAGTACTTTATCTACTATCTCATCCTGTCTTGAGATGTTGCTACCTAGAAATGTCAAATAATTTTTACAAATATTTCAGAAAACTTGTAAATGAAGCATACTCTAATGTATAATGCCTACTCTACATAATTATCATTATCCCTATGAAGAAAGTCTCATAATGGCTGACCTCGTGCCTGGGATACCTGCCACAGATCAATAATGAGAGAGAACAGGAACAGATCTAGGGAGGCCAACTTAACCTGTAGTATCTTGCCACCTTCCCTTTTAAGGGGCTTCTTTTCCTTGAAGATGCCTTGCTTTTCTTTATACCCTGCTTCAGTGCCTTCCCTCATTCTTATGTTGTCTATAGGACCTTGGTTGGAAAGCATTTCATATACGAAATCTTGTGAAGGTGGTAGTTAATAATGGCTTAAGTGTCCTCTTCATGGAAGAATTTCCCCTCCATTGGGGCAAAGGAATTTACTCAGATATCTCAAATATTATGTATTGACAGATGTAAGTATGCTTACTTCTAAGGGTTTCCCCAAGAGAAAGTATTAAGAAATTAGCTGGGTAAGAACTTTTTATTCTATTTCTGTTGCATTTTTATGGCCAAAGGAACAGCCTTAGTGCAGCTCCCCATAGTATATCTCCTCTAATTTCCTTCCCTTTCCAAGGGCTCTTTCCTCCATAAAAAGAAAACAATTTTTAGAAACTTTGTCCCCACAATTCAAATACCAGCAAAAAAAAAAGAAAGAAATGCAAATTGGTTGTGGTCAATTTTCTACTCACCAGCCAAGTTTTCAACAGCATTTCTCTTTGTGCTTTTCTCCCCCGCCCCCCAAATCTCTCCTCACTCAGCATTATGAATCTCAATGTAGCTGAATCATGCAGGTCTGATTTTAGCCTGCAAAAATGTCAGTCAGAGCAAGCAAGATGTACTCTTTGGCCTTGAGTGCTCTAAGCTGCTATGAATCACAAGTTTAGTTTTTGCCAAATGAAAAGCAATTTCACTTGCAAAAAAAAAAAAGCATGTGTTGAGGGAGGGGGTGAGGAGTAGTTTTGACTTTCAGTTCACAGGAAAAGAGAATGCTTTCTTTACTTTTCCTTGAAATCCACAAAAATAAAAAAAGCTTATATTAACTGAATTTTCTTTACATTCAAAGTTTTAAATTCCCCTTATACGTTTATTATAATTACAAATCATTAGCTTAATCAATAGTCATTGATTACAAACAGGCTGTAATAATAAAGTTTATGAAGCACTTTGTATGTATTATATAATTTAATCTTCACAATACAAGATAGGTACATGATGAAGTCTTCACTAGGTGCCAAGCACTATGTTAAGCCCTGAGGATAGAAATACCAAAGTAAAGAGTCCTTATATCTAAGAACTTATATTTGAATGGAAGGAAAAATCAGAAAAGTGGTGGAAGGGAGTGGTGACCAAGGCCAGGCACTTTAGTTTAAATAGTGACAGGTATAATGGGAGAGGTCGCAGAGGAATGTGTTGATATATCCTATCCAGGAACAAGGACAGAAATGATTGGATCTTTGTTCCTGATTCTGAAAGGGGTAAGGAGGAGGGAGATAGAAATGTAAAGGGTAAGGTCTGGGCAGGGAGACTATTGAGTTGATAAGAAAACTGAAGGAAGTGGTTGGAGAGGAGAGTATGAAGTAAAGAATGGCTCAAAGATTTTCTGAAATAATGTATGGGGAGAGGCAGTCACCAATCAGGAGAGTGGCGTCCCAGGCCAGATATTATTAACTCCTTTTTACAGCTGCAGAAACTGAGGCTCAGATAGGTTAAGTGACTTTTCCTGAGTCCCACAGCATATAGACGTATAGAAGATGAAATCTGAACCCAGGCATTTCCTCTGTTTAAGTCCAGGGTGCTAGCCACTGAGGTACTTTGTAGCAATGAGCAAGTTACCAAACGGAACTCGCAGTTATCCATAAGATATTGTTAGGATGACGCCTAAAAATAGTTGTGGGGGGGGCGGTAATCATATTTTTTTCCTCCAACTAAATACATGGTACATTTCATAATAGCAGCAGATTCCTGGATATTAGGTGATTCAGATCCTTAAAACATTTGTATTTTCTTATTACCTTCATAGTTTCTCAGATTGTCAGCTTTGTTCTGTTCCTGTGGCATTTCTATCCCTAGCCACAGAATGCCATCCATGGCCAAAGTATCTTTCTCTTCTTATGAGGGCTATCTATCTTGACTTTTAAAGTGCAACTTAAGGCACTTATTCACCTGCTCAATATGTTCAGTCTACACCAGCCTTTAGCTTATTGAAGACTGCTCCTAAACACTGGTTATCTTGTGCTGCTGCAGTCCCATTAAGCTGTCTGAAACATCTCATTTTTTTCAAGATTGTTCTTGTTATGAACAATTTTTGTAGTGTAGAGAAGTATTGTGAGGGAGCAAGCATTTCAGATAACATTTCAGATTAGGCTATTATGGTAAAATTGAGCATTCCAATCAAGTCATCGGGCTTCTAAACTGATTTACTACATCTGTGATCTTTTATGTTGGAAACTATTTGGAATAAGAGAACAGAATGCTGTAGCTGATTTCCTCTTTCCCCCTCCCCAAAATTCTAAGTAATAAAAGCATGGAAAAAAATAGAAGCCAGTGTATAATGTTCACAATGTGCCCAGGATGTGAAGCAAAGATCATCTGTTAGAGCTGGGGAGAGATAATGTGACCTTGGAGACTGAGTACCAGACCAGAAGCTAGAATCCAGTGAATTCAAGTCCTGCTTTCATCAGAATCCTTATTTCCCTTCATGGCTTAACTTGAATGTCACCTTTTCTAGAGGTAACTAGGTGGCACAATGGATAGAGGAAATGATCTGGAATTAGGAAACCCTCAGGTCCAATCCTGCCTCAGATACTTACTCCCTGTGTGGCCTTGAGCCAGTCACTTAACCTCTGCCTCCCTTGGTTTGTAAGATGGAGATAATAATAGCATCTATCTTCCAGGGCTGTTGTGAGGATGAGATAGTATTTCTGAAATGCTTTGTAAACCTTGACGTGTCATATAATTGTTATTATTGCTAATTCTTCATTCCATGCCACCCTCCCTAGTGTCCCCAGTTGTTACTGCTTCTCTCTCCTCAACATACTCTATACTGTACATTTCTTAGTGTGAACATGTTGTATCTCCCAGTGGAATTTAAGCTCCTTGTGGGTATGAATTGTTTTGTTTTTGTCTTTTATATCCCCAGCACCTTGTATGATATCTTGAACACTGTGGGTACTTAATAGATGTGTTATGAATTAATACCTCACATCAGAGTGCTAGAAAGATCAATTTCACACATTATAATACAGATTACGTTGGAGAAATTATAGTACACTTTCCATTAGTTCTGTAAGATTGTTCCCTCACAACTTTGTGCGGTAGGTGGAATAAATACTACTACCATTTTACACTTAAGGAAACTGAGGTTCAGAAAGATAAAGGGACTTAGTCACAGTCATACAAGTAGTATTTTTTATACCAAAGGAGACATTTTTAAATGAAACTAGAGAAACTAATTAGAATCCAGATGCAGATTTTTTTGGGGGGGGGGGAAATTAATGTCCCCTCTAATATATATATATATATATATGTTTTAGAAATATGGGATTTATCTTTATCCTTATATGAGAGAAAAGCAGATACTAATTGTTACTTAAATATTAGGTGAATATTTGCTTTTGACTATATACAATATATAAAGTGATATTATGCATAGTATATTGCATTAATGACATTACCTTAGCATATATTGGGAAATAGGGATATGTAGATATAGATGTATTTAAACAATGCTGGCATATTAGTTCCCTTGAAATTGATGAGCACTTACAAGTTTGGATATTTAACTGAAAGAAAATCATTATTTGGGCATCAAGAACATATTTCTGCAACCTTGCTTGATTTTTATTATGCTTTCCATATTTGATACATAGTGTTGGAAATAGTCCATCAGAAATTGTCCATCAATATATTACTTACTCATCTATGATGAACACGAAAAATTACATAATGCTTACTATGCAGTACTTATTGCTATATTGGTGAGAATATCAGAAAAGCTCAAAATGGCTTTTTCAAAGTTCAGAAAGTTTACCCTTTTTCAATATTAATATACTTTCTCTGGGTCAAAGAATATTTTTAATAGAGTATATTCTATTGATTTCAAATATATAATTTTCTAAGTTTCAATTTGTGCATCATTGGATAACAGAAATTGAATTTATAATGTGTTAGAAGACCTGGGTCTTGATATGTCTTTCAGAGATTCAAAATTTGGAGGACCAATGTTTATATTGAATGGGTTTAATCAGTTACCTTTTTCACTGATTTGATAAATGGCTTTTTCTTACTTTTGCCCACAGCTTAGAAAATGCTGAAGAAGCATTGCCTCACCCCCACTGCCTTTTCCCAGTCCATATTTTTAACTTGTTTCTTATGACTTTTTTAGACATATTCAACTTATTTTTGATTTACTAAGTTTGTGTCTTGGCATGACATTTTTATTTACCATTTTCCCTGCATCAGTTCTCAGCTCCATGTAAAACAGACATTTTGGGTACCTAGGATGAAAATGAGCATTGAGCTTAGATTTGGAGGATCTTTTCCTGTACCCTGGCTCCATTCCTTATAAGCTATATGCATATCTTTCAATATGTTGTTGTTTGTCCTTAGTTCTCTAAGAGGACCATGACATCAGGAAGGTGATGCCATGACTTGCAAGTGAATTGTATTTAAGTGAGGGAGGGCTGTGCAAAGTTACCAGCCTCACTCTCTCCTCTAGAGCCATCTGAGGCCAGTGGCAAGATATAGATCGGGAGGACTGGTGACGGCCTTCACCTAGCCAAAAAGAAAATAAACAAAACAATAGTTTCCATTGAACCAGATGACTGCTCCATAGTGTCCTATGGTTTCCAGTAATCCACCCTTCACAAACAATTTCTTCATTTATAAAATGGGAATAATTGTAGGTGTCCTGGTCTCAGGGAATTGTTATGAGGACACAATGGCCTAATATATGTAAAGTGTTTTGTGGGATCATACACAAAGAAACTAGATTTTGTGTTTAGAAGGGACTTTAGAGACCCATTAATCCAACTCCCACTCCTCATTTTACAGATGGAGAAACTGGAGGCCAGAGAAGTTCAATGACTTAACCATTAGATTGTGAACTTCTTGAGGGCAAGGACTCTCTTTTGCCTCTGCTTGTGTCCCCAAGGTTTAGCATAGTAGGTGATTAATAAAAGTTCACTGACTGACTGATTTGCCCAAGGTCACAGAGACAGTAAGTAACAGAGTCAGGGAGTCGAATGTTTCACTATTCTCTATCTGGTAGTGCTTTCTATATGTCATGCTGTCCTCTTCAAATAAAATCAGATGTTGTAGCTATTTTTACTATTGTCCCTCTAGTTAATTGCTCTTATTAATTTTGTAAAAGCAGGATAATAATAGCACCTACTTCTTAGAGTCATATTAAGGATCAAACGAGGGAAGAGTTAAGCACTTTATAAACCCTAAAAGCCATAGAAAGGCTTGTTATCATTGTTGTCATCATTATTTTGTTCTTGTTGCTGTTGTTATTGTTATTATTCTTATATCTGTAATCCTGAACTCTGGTGTTTTGCTGATAACTGTAGAAATGGAAAGCCCTGCTGTTTTGGGAGCTGAATGGTTAAAACCCCCCTGGGCTGTAAGGAAATGCCTCACTGCTTCTTTATGGGAACGAGGTACATGATTAACAGATGTTCCGAACAAACCTGTACAATCTCTAGTTTTAGTGCAGGAGGAGCTGACCTCTATATATTACTTTTACAACTTTAAAACCCCAAACCCAGTATAAATGTCCATGCTTGAAGAGCTGATTTCCTCCATTTAATTGCTTTAGACTTTTTTCCTGTCTTGCACTTGGCAACATGCCACTGGGTCTGCTTTATTTCTTTATTGTTATTTTTCAAGTCACTGGAAATAGAGAAGAACTTAAATAGCACATGACCCTCACAGCCACAGGTTCTGACTTTGAGAAGATTAACAATGACAACAACAAAATTCAACACATAATTTGGCTATAAGGAGGGGGAAAAGGATGTGTTGATTCATTTCCAGATGAACTTATTTCCAGTAGAACTTATTAATAAAATTAATTTATGTAATACCTTTCTACTGTGGAGGACAAAGTACTTTATGTTTTTCCATTAATTCTTGCAAAAGTGCCATGAGAGTATGCGCCTAAATTTAATAAAATAATATTAACAATTCTCTTAAATTAAAAATTAAACAGAGTAAGTATAAACTGTAAGATAAAAATGGGCTAAATTAGCAAATAAAAATCTTCCTTGAAGGGCTTGTAGAAGTGGAGACCCTTGACTACTCAAATATAACTCAATGGCAGCACAAGCAGAGAGAGGGCTTTTCCTCCTGCCTGATGCCTCAAAACAGCTTCTGACATGGGAATTCTTGTAAAACAGCATTCAAACTTTCACAATTAAGGGGATTGTCTTTGGATTGGATGGGCCCAATAAAAATAGAAAGCTGTGCTCTTTTCACACTGATAACCCCAAGATCAGCAGTGTTCAATCTAATTCACCAAACATGTATCAAACACCTACTGCCTGCAACATCCTTTCCTTATTAAGTAATCTTAGAGCCTACATCATCATTTCAATAGGAGCCCAAGTCAAACTCACTTTCCTTCTGACTCCACTCCTTCTCTGGCATGCTTTCCTGCCTGTTCTCAGATCCCCTTTATGTCTTCTCTTATGAGAATGTAAAATTCTGGAATGCAGGGACTATCTGGTTTGGATGTATTTCTACTTGGATCACTTAGGAAACTGACTGGTACATAATCTTAATAAATGTACTATCAATCTGTCTCTCTGTCTACCTATCTGCCTATCATGTATTTATCTACTATATACCAGATAGCGCGCTAGGCGCTAGGGGTACAAAGACAAAAATGAAACAGTATGTGACCTCCAGGGGTCTGAATTCTGTTGAGGAGATACTACATGTTCACAAATAAATGTTTACAAAGTTATTTCAAGAGGAAAAGAATGCTAATTATTATAAATGCTATTTGGCAAACTCTCACTATACTATCTATTAAAAAGCATGCGATATATATGTATATGTTATATATGTATATGTATATATGAAATTGTTTACCTGTGTATTAATAAATTTTTATATATTAGCACGGTTGCATGTATGCATATACGGTCACTACATATTTACTTATGTAGACATACTTATGTATACATGTATGTATGAATGAGCATCTGCTACCAAGATCTATCAGACCAATGAAAATATTCCTTAAAATTATAAAACAGATTGACAATGCAATGCCAATATTGAACTACATGTGTATATATAACCACATACATATATAAATATAAAAATACATATATGCTACATCTACATAGCTATACATGTGTATACACATAAACACATATACAACTTTGTTTTCAATATATTTTATTATATTTTCATGTGTAAATTATGTATATATCTCCATTTATCTTTCATATATATGTGGGTACATATGCACACACATATACCCACACATATATGGAAGAGAAAGAAAAAGGTCCTTAGCATTTTAAAAAAGTTTCAAAATACAATGCTGATATTAAGCCAAATAGCAGTTTCCCAGGTTTCTTTTTTTCCACATGTGAAAAGGAGAATAATGCACTGATGCTTCCTTAAAAATGTTTAGTTATACACTTCTTTATTGTTGGATGACATTTTGATATACATTATCTCATCTGATCTTTATAGCAACCCTGTGAGGCAGGTAGAGCAAGAATCATTGTTCAATTAGAAAGTAGTGGCTTCAGGACTTAAAACTCAAATCTTTGACAAGTCCAGGGTACCAAACTCTACCATGTTGTCTCTATTAATCAATCATTTCACCAGTGAACAAAAATATAGAATCCAGACCTTGCCCTCAGATAGTAGCAGGATTAAACCAAATAAGATCTACTCTCTGAGCTTAAGTAGTTTATAATCTATTAAGAGGAATAAAATAAAAACATATAAAATGATTAGGAAAGAAATAAGTACAAAAAGATTTAAGAAAAGAACAAGATTTGATAGTACTAGAATAGCTGGAGAAGACTTCTAGATTTTCTATTAAGTCTTAAAGCCCAAAGCAGTATTTGGATAGATGGAGAAAAGGAGAAAGGGTTGATTGGATTTGGGAGTTTGGGGAGGGGTGGGGTTGGGAGCATGAATGAAATGAAAATGAATTTGGGATCAGGGTAGGTGGGTGGGTTACACATATAGACAGACATTTTGGAGAAAAGAAAGGAGGCCTCTGGAACACTAATTAGCTTGATTTGGATTAGTGATAAATAGAATTGGAGAGTGAAAGGTCTTATAAACTAAACAGAAAAGTGTGACTTTGTTATAGGCAATCAAGAGCCAGTGTAGATTCTTCAGAAGGGGGAATAACTTGGTGAAAATAATGTTTTAGGAAGATGAGACTAGCAATGGTATGCACAAGAGAGCCTGGAGGGCAGGAGAGAATGCAGCCTGAGAAAACAGAAGAATGGTGTTACCCACTTAAACAAATGGGGATAATTAGAAAGGAAAGTCACTCTGTGAGGGAAGATGAGTTCGGTTTGGAACAGATTCAGTTTAAATATATATGTTTGTGCAGCTGAATGGTACAGCTGAGAGCATGCCAGACCTGGAATTAGGAAAACCTCAGCTCAAATATGACCTCAGACATTTATTAGCTATGGGACCCTGGGCAAGTCACTTAACCCCTTTTTATGTCTCAGTTTTTTCATCTGTAAAACTGGGATAATAATAGCACCTACCTCCCCAGAAATATTTATAGATTGATTTGATGATAAACCATGATTTTGTTTCGATTCTCCATCACTTGGAACTGTGAGGAGGATTCCCTCTCCACCACCACAAGCTCCACCTTCTCCTTGCCTCAGGACTGCCACCCAGGACTAAGACCCAGATCCAAACACAGGCAAAGGAAGAGTATCCTGCCTAAGTGCTAGCAAAGAGATCCCTGTCTCCCTCTGATCAGCCACTCAATTCCCCAATTGTCTGTGGGTAGAGAGCTCTGGAAGCAGCCTTCACTGACACCTTTCTCTGTCTACATTTCTGATCTTTGAGAATTTATGGACTTCTAAAATTTTGTCACTCACCTCTATATTGATTATCCCTAAAATATCATCTCCAGTCTTTACTTCTCATGCTTTTCCAGGACCATGTTTCCAATTGCTGCTGCTGCTGCTACTACTACTACTATTTACATAGCCCTTACTATATGCCAGGCATTGTGGTGTTTTACAGATCAAGAAAAGGAGCCATATAGAAAAGGTAAGTGGCTTACATGCAGTCACACAGCAAGTGAACAGCCATGATAACAAGACCTGAACCAAAATCTGTTGTTGCAATGTCTACTTTCTAAAGTATAGATCGTCACCATCGTCATGCTATTATATGACAGTTTACATTTTGTGGAGTTCAGGTGTTTGTTGGGAAAAAATATTCAAGTGGTTAGTAAAAATAGCACCATGTCTTTTTTGTTTTGTTTTGTTTCATTTTTGTTTTTTGTTTTTGAAGGGCTAAAAACTGACTTTTGTTTAATTTTTAAAAATAAATTTATTTTTAGTTCTCAACATTCACTTCCACAAGATTTTGAAATTCAAATTATGGCCCTATCTCTTGCCTCCCCCACTACAAGACAGCATTCATCCCCCAATCTGGCTGCCATTCTATCATCCCTCTCCCCCTTCTCTTATCCCCTTCCCTTCTAATTTCCTGTATGATAAGATAGATTTCTATACCCCAATTGCCTATATAGCTTATTTCCCAGTTGCAGGTGAAAACAATTTTTAACATTCATTTTTTAAACTGTGAGTTCCAAATTCTCTCCTTTCCTCCCTCCCCACCTACCTTCATTGAGAAGGCAAGTAATTCAATATAAATTATACATGTGTAGTCATTAAAAACACTTTCATAATAGTAATGTTGTGAAAGGCTAACTATATTTCCCACCATCCTATCCCACCCCTATGTATTCTGTTCTCTCCTTTAACCCTCTCTCTCCTCAAAAGTGTTTGCTTCTGATTACCCCTCCCCCAATCTGCACTCCTTTCTGTCATCCCCACCCCCCATCACATTCCTCCCACTTTCCTGCAGAAATTGAGTGAACATGTTATTCCATGACCAATTTAGTGTGTATGTTATTCCCTCCTTAAGCCAAATACAATGAAAGTCAGGTTCACTTGGTCCCTCTCACCTCCCCCACCTCTTCCTCTCCACTGTAAAAGATTTTTCTTGTCTCTTTTATGTGAGATAATTACCCTATTCTATCTATCCCTTTCTCCTCCCTGTAATACCTCTCTCACCCCTTAATTTTATTTTTTAGATATCATTAGATATCATTTAGATATCATTCTTTCATATTCATCTCTCTCCATTTCTACAGATTATCTATCTATCTATCTATCTATCTATCTATCTATCTATCTATCTATCTATCTATTCCCTCCAACGACCCTAATACTGAGGATGGTCTCATGAGCAACAAATATCATCTTTCCATATAGGAATGTAAAGTCAAATTTTCTATTCAGTTCTGGTCTTTTCATCAAGAATGTTTGACAGTCCTTTGTTTCACTGAATATCCATCTCCCCCCACCACCAAAGTATTATACTCAGTTTTCCTGGGTAGGAAATTCTTGGTTTTAATACTAGCTTCTTTGACCACTTGAATATCATACTCCAAGACCCCTGATCCCTTAATATAGAAGCTGCTAAATCTGGTGTTATACTGATTGTGTTTTTACAAGACTTGAACTGTTTCCTTCTGGCTGCTTACAATATTTTCTCCTTGACCTGGGAACTCTGGGGGATCTCTTTCAAGAGGCAATTAGGGGATTTTTAAAATTTCTAATTTACCCTCTGGCTCTACAATATCAGGGCAGTTTTCCTCGATAATTTCTTGAAAGATGGTGTCTAGGTTCTTTTTCTTTTTTTTTTGATCATGACTTTCAGGTAGTCCAATAATTTTTAAATTCTCTCTCCTGAATCTATTTTTCAGGTCAGTTGTTTTTCCAATGAGCTTTTCACATTATCTTCTATTTTTTCATTCTTTTGGTTTTGTTTTATACTTTCTTGATTTCTCATAGAGTCATTAACATCCATTTGCTCAATTCTAACTTTTAAGGAATTATTTTTTCAATGAATTTTTGGACTTCCTTTTCCATTTGGCCTATATTTCTTTTTAAGGCATTCTTCTCCTCATTGGAGAACCTCTTTTGCCATTTGGGTTAGTCTATTTTTTAAGATGTTATTTTCTTCAGTCTATTTATGGGTCTCCTTTAGCAAGCTCTTGACTCTTTTTTCATGATTTTCTTGTGTCACTCTCATTTCTCTTCCCATTTTCCCCTCTACTTCTCTTACATGATTTTCAAAATTCTTTCTGAACTTTTCTATGATCTGAAAGTAATCCATGTTTTTCGTGGAGGCTTTGGATGTAAGAGCCTTGACTTTCTTGTCTTCTTTTGGTTATATGTTTTGATCTTATTTGTTACCAAAGTAAGATTCTATAATCTGAATTTTTTTCCCACTGTTTGTTCATTTTCCCAGTCAATTACTTAACTTTCTAACTCTTTGTTAAGGTAGGACTCTCCTTCCAATTTGGAGTTTGTACTTTCCCAAGCTGCAGGGATTTTGTACAGCTGTTTTCAGAGATATTTCTCAGGACTTTAAAACTTTAATTCTTCCAAGGTGGTATGATCAAAGGAGAGGTGTTTACTCCTCTCCTGGCCTGTGCTCTGGTTTGTGAGTGACCACAAACTTTCTTTTCTGCCTTGGAACTGTGAGGAAAATTCCCCCTCTACCACCACAAGCTCCACCACACCAGTGCTTCTCCTTGCCTCAGGCCTGCCACCCAGGACTGTGACCCAGATCCAAACACAGGCAAAGCAAGAGAATCCTGCCTTAGTGCCAGCAAAGAGATCCCTGTCTCCCTCTGATCAGCCACTTGATTCCATAACTGTCTGTGGGTCGAGAGCTCTGGAAGCAGCTGTCACTGCCACCTGGGGCTGGGACTGAACTGTGCTCCTGTCTCAGTCACGTCCCATAGACCTTTCCTACTGACCCTTTAAGTTGTCTTTGTTTTTTTTTTTTAGGTTGAGAAATCTGGAAACCTGCAGCTGCCAGTGATTCAGTCCCCTGAGGCCTGCTCCAGGTTTGCCAGGGTGTAAAGCCAAACACAAGCAGCTTTCTAGAGGACTGCTGCTGTGAACAGCTTCAAGATTCTAGTTACACAGTATAGTGAACTCTCTATTCAATAACAAACTAAGACAAAACATTCATAGAAATCAAAGTACAGAGTTAACAATGTTAAAACTTAACAACTTATCACTAAAATGGACAAATAGTTTTCACAAAAGTGGCCACATAGTTTTAAACAAAGTGCAATCATTTAGTAACTCAATCATTTAGTAAGTCCTTAATTCAATCATCCTTAAAGAGGCTTGCCTCCTTAATGGGCACAAAGTACAAAGGTCAAAGTTCTCCACCCTTAGGTCACATTGTCTTAATCTCTTCAATCAAAAAGTATTCTTTCTTCTTAACTGAAGATTAATTTCCAATCATTCTTAATTCAATCACCCTGAAGAGGTACAGGATACAGAGTACAGAGTTCTCCACCCCTAGGCCACAGAAAATCATGATCTTCTCAGTTTGCATTAAATACCCAGGGAGAGGTCTTTTCATCTTGACATGAGGCAGATTCTCAGCTTCCATGGTTCCTCTTCCATGGTCCCAGCTCCTGCCCAAATCTACCCAACTGTCACCTGAGTTCAAAGGCAGACAGCTCTCAGTTCCTTGTCCAGCTCCTCATCAAGTTCCTTGTCCAGTTCCTCTTCCATATTGAAGCTCACAGTGTCTAGTTCACCTCAAGTCCTTCACAATTTCTGTTCCTAGGAAGACAAAGCTTTAAAAAGCCACAATAACATTCATTAACATTGCCAGATTCCTCAGCAATTCACTTTCTGCCTGTGAAATCAACATAGACCCAACAACAAGGTCTGAGGAATCAACACAAATCATCGGTATAGTCCCAGGGCCTCCGAAAACATAAGTAAGACCCTCCTCCAGGATTTCTGTAAACATACAATAAGAAAATCCTCTTTCAGGGTTTCTGAACCAGCAGTAAGTTTCCAGGGCTTCTGTAAACAACAACAACATCCTCTTTCAACAGATGAATCTGACAAAGTAACATAAAATCAGACAGGCAAAGTGCTGACACCACAGCCATGCTTCCTCCCCGTTCTTCTCTCTTCTCATTTCTCAGTTCTCTTCTCAGTTCTTCCCAGTTCAGTTCTCAGTTCTCTGTTCTGCCAGCACAAGTTCTGTTTTCCATTCTGTTCTCAATTCATAGCAATTCTCAGAAGTTCTCAGGATCCTAGCAGTTCTCTCTCAGCAATTCTGGCTCTCTAGCTTGGGCTTTTCCTTATATATGGTATTAGCTCCTTCCTGTTCTGCCCCTTCCTGTTAGATCAGCAACTTCCTCCACTGTGGGATTCACAAGTTCTGGATCTTAATACTTGATATAATAGTGAACTTGAAACAAGGTGCTAAGTACCTGTTTGCTTGCCAATAAAAGGGGCATGGAAGATCTTCAAATCCCCATTACCATTACACAGGACAGGTCTGTGCTGTCATGTTTTCTTGTCTTTTTTTTTTTTTTTTAAAGCAATAGGGGTTAAGCAACTTGCTCAAGGTTACACGGCCAGTCACCTCTGGGTGTGGTGCTGAGCATCCGAGCCCAGATTTGATCCAGGTCATCCCGACACTGGAGCCAGTGCTCTTACTTGCTGAGCCACCTGGCTGCCTCTGTGCTGTCATGTTTTGCACTGGACTATGCTAGTTTCTCAGACTGGTGCAACAGACCTTTCCTGTTGACCTTCTAGGTTGCTTTGGCTGGATATTTGTTTCATTCTTGTCATTTTGTGGTTTCTGCTGCTTTAGAATTTGTTTAGAGTCATGTTTTATAGGCATTTGGAGGGATTTTGGGGAGAACTCAAGCAAGCCCCTGCTTTTACTCCATCTTGGTGTCACAACAAAAAGCACCATGTTTTTAAAAGCAAGTGAAGACATTGAAGATTGTGTTTTAGTCCTCAAAAAGAAATTTAAGGACAGCTAAGTGGAGCAGTGGATAGCGTACCAGCCCTGGAGTTAGGAGGACCTGAGTTGAAATCTGGCCTCAGACACTTGACACACTTACTAGCTGTGTGACCTTGGGTTAAACGTCACTTAACCCCAATAGTCTTGCCTTCCCCCCTCCAAAAAGAAAATAAATTTAGAATTCTTCATTTTGGATTTTAAAGTCCACACCACTACATGAAGCTTCTTTTAATATTAGGTGACTTTCCTATAAAAAAGTGTTTCCCTTTATTTTCATTTAGACAGTCCTCTCCATATACCTTCAACTATCATGGACACAATTGAAAGAGATGTTAAGAAATCTGCCAAGATTGATTGATAATTGTAGCAGCAAGCACCCCAGCATACCCAGGATGGCTGCTAGCACAGGTTCTTAGGTCCTTTTCTAAAGGAAAGCAACTCAAAATGGTTAATCAATCAAACATACATCATTTTACCTAGTTCAGGGGGAAAAGTCAGCACCCTGATCTTTACAGAATACAAACAGAAATCACAAGTAGAGAGAAAAACAGATCAGCAGACAGGTTTTTAACTGTTTTACCATTACATCCATACCTGGTCAGTTACCAGAGAGGGAAGTACCACCATCTGGGTTTTCAAAGCCAGGGGGCTCAACAACTGCCCAGAGTCTCATCTGGTCAAATCACAGAACTCTTCTCAAAGTGAGCCCCAAAGCAAACCCTCACATCAGGGTATATATAGCTTTCTCCTGGGTCAGAGATCATCACAGCCCTCATGACCCACTGCCCAATCACAAAGTAACAAGGTATGAGCATTCCTGAAAAACAAGCCTTCCGCCACAGGCTCCATGTGACCACATTCAGCCTAGTAGGGGGCAGAGTATATTTTCAAATCAGGGAAGGTTCTCAGAGTCACTCAAGCCTATCAAAGGGCCAAGGGGCAGGGAAGGTCTTCAGATTCCCATTCCCATAACAAGGACTATTGTGTCCTCTGACCCTTTCTTGTCCTGTAACCTCATTCACTTTTCACCTGAAATCTAGGTCTTGGCTCCTTGGTTTCTCTTCAGGTTTTTAACTGTGACTCCTTCCTCTACTTTTCTGGGAGTCAACAAATTCTACACCCATTTTAAGGGGTAATATTAGAGTAAATTTTTTTAACACCACTTCCCCCTCCTCTCCAAAAAGAATACATTAACATTTTAACATCGTTGGCTTGCCAACGATGCTATTTCTGTAAGCAAGTCTTTTACATTTGTAGTCCTTTGCTCAGTTAATCTGTGAGATACCACATACTGATCTTGGGCAACAGCCTGGCAAAGTGTCTTCTGCCCTCCCATTCCCACCTTAGTTTCCCCAATATATCTTTCATGAGAGTTGAGCTTTTTTTTTTTCCAAGCTACCATTTCCTCATTGTGACCAATCAGACTATACTAGATGTAGCAAATTCTCATAGGTTGTAGGGAATGTAGCTTATTTCCCTAGAAATGATTTGTTTAACATCAGCCATACAGTTACTTGAGGGAGTGGGTTTCATAAAGAAAAGAGAAGTTTCCCCAAATCTCTGTTGTTAGACTCATAAACAACAAAAGCTCCAAACTGTGGTAGAGTCTGTTGATATTCCTCAAAGGAAAAGAAATGGGATGATTAAATTCCAACTTCAACATTCACTAATTGTGCAGTCAAAGGCAAATTACCTTAATGTCTTTCTGAGCCTTGGTTTCCTTATTTGTGAAATGGGAATGATAATCTATCTAATAAAGCACAATTTTTTTTGCTTATCTTTGTAAATCCATTGTGTAACACTGTCTTCCACATAATAGACAATTAATAAATGGCTATTGGTTTAGATGAGGTATCAGAACTACCTACCTCACAGGTAGTTGAGGGTTGTTGAAGGGAAAGCACTATGTTTACACTTTAATGAGGAGAATCATAGAATCATAGACTATTAAGAGTTTAAAGGGCCCTTGGAGGTGATGTAGTTTATTTTTTTAATTTATATATCTCCTCAATTTTTTGTTTGTTTGATTATTTGCTATTTATTCTTTACTAAGATTGAGTGTATAAGAAAAATACTCCAGTATGGTTTTAATTATTGTTATCATCATCATCATCATCATCATCATCATCATCATCATCATCATCATTATTGTTGTTGGCACCTGTCATTACATTTATTTTCAGCACACATTCATCATGCTGATGTCTATTTTGTTAGTACATGGTTGGGATACTGAATCTAGGATGCTGGAATGTTAGAAGGAGAAATGAACTTAAAGTTTATTTAACCCTCCTCCCTTATTTTACACATGTGGAATTAGAGACCTATACTTACATTTCTCAGATCATGCAATGAATCATTGGTGGAACTGGGATGAAAACCCAGGTATTCTGACTTCCATTTCAGGGGTCTTTCAATTCTACCAAATTGTCTTCATGACATTTTCAAAGTAATGCCTTAAAAGAATAACAACAGGGTGGAGCCAAGATGGCAGAGTGAAAGCAGGGACTTGCTTGAGATCTCTCTCAAACCCCTCCAAATACCTGTAAAAAATGACTCTAAAGAAGTTCTAGAGCTACAGAGCCCACAAAATAAGAGAGTGAAGAAAATCTCCAGTCCAGTACAACCTAGAGGAAGATTGGAAGAGTATAGCACACCAGGCTGGGAGTGGAGCACAATCCAGGATGGACCACACCAGCACAGACAAGGCAGAGCTGCCCTGGTGGGACTGAATCACTGTAGCTGTGGTGGTTTCCAGACTTTTCAACCCAGAAATACCAAAGACAGCATAGAAGGTCAGTGGGAAAACTCTGTGGTACCTAGGTGAAAGAGGAGTGTGTTCCAGCTGGGGTCTAGTTGGTCTGGCTGGCCCCAGCCCGCAAGCGGCGAAGGTGGCAGTGGTGGTGGTGATAGGAGCTAGTGCTGCTGTTGCTTCCAGAGATCTGGGCCCAAAGATGGTGGATGATTAAACCACTGATGCAAAACTCCTGAAGCCTGGGACAGTATACCCACCCCCACCCGACTCCCACTGAAAGCAGAGTCCTACACTGACAAAAAGCTAGAAATTCAAGTATTTGACTGGGAAGATGAGCAAACAGTGTAAAAATGTCAGACTATAGAATCTTTGGTGATAAAGAAGATAAAAACATGTAACCAGAAGAAGACAAGAAAATCAAAGCTCCTGCATCAAAAACCTCTAAGGAAAATACAAATTTGTCACACACCATGGAAGAGCTCAAAAAGAATTTTGAAAATCAAGTAAGAGAAATAGAGTAAAAATTGGGAACTGAAATAAGAGTGATGCAAGAAAATTATGAAAAATGAGGCAACAGCTTGCTGAAGGAGACCCCCCAAAATACTGAAGAAAATAACATCTTAAAAAATAGACTAACTGAAATGGCAAAAGAGGTTCAAAAATCCAATGAGGAGAAGAATACCTTTAAAAGTAAAATTGGCCAAATGCAAAAGGAAGTCCAAAAACTTACTGAAGAAAGTAATTCCTTAAAAATTAGAACTGAGCAAATGGGCATTAATAACTCTATGAGGAATCAAAAAATTATAAAACAAAACAAAAAGAATGAAAAAATAGAAGACAATGTGAAATAGCTCATTGTAAAAACAACTGACCTGGAAAATAAATTCAGGAGAGAGAATTTAAAAATTATTGGACTACCTGAAAGCCATCATCAAAAAGAAAAAGAGAACCTAGACATCATCTTTCAAGAAATTATCAAGGAAAACTGCCCTGATATTGTAGAGCCAGAGGGTAAACTAGAAAATTAAAGAATCCACCAATTGCCTCTTTAAAGAGATCCCAAAAGGAAAACTTCTAGGAATTTTATAGTCAAATTCCAAAGTTTGCAGGTCAAGGAGAAAATATTGTAAGCAGTCAGAAAGAAACAGTTCAAGTCTTGTGGAAACAAAATCAGAATAACACAAGATTTAGCAGCTTCTACATGAAGGAATCATGGGGCTTGGAGTATGATATTCCAGTGGTCAAAGGAGCTGGTATTAAAATCAAGAATTCCCTATCCAGAAAAAATTGAGTATAACACTTCAGGAGGGAAATGGATATTCAATGAAATAGAAGACTCTCAAGCATTCTTTGTTTTTCTAGCTTTTCATTCTTTTGGATCTTTTTGTATAATATCTTGATTTCTCATAAAGTAATTAGCTTCTGTTTCCTCCATTCTAATTCTGAAGGAATTATCTTCTTCAGTGAATTTTTGGATCTCCTTTTCCATTTGGCGAGTTCTATTTTTTAAGGCATTCTTTTCCTCGTTGGCTTTTTGAACCTCTTTTGCTATTTGGGTTAGTCTATTTTTTTTAAAGCAATTGGGGTTAAGTAACTTTCTCAAGGTTACAGAGCCAGTTATTTCTGGGTGTGGTGCTGAGTATCTGAGCCCAGATTTGATCCAGGTCATCCTGACACTGGAGCCAGTGCTCTTACTCTCTGTGCTACCTGGCTGCCCCTGGGTTAGTCTATTTTTTAAGGTGTTATTTTCTTCAGTGTATTTTTGGGTCTCCTTTAGCAAGCTGTTGCCTCATTTTTCATGATTATCTTGCAACACTCTCATTTCTCTTCCCAATTTTTCCTCAACTTCTCTTACTTGATTTCCAAAATCCTTCTTGAGCTCCTCCATGGCTTGTGACCAATTCATATTTTTCTTGGAGGCTTTTGATGCAGGAATTTTGACTTTGTTGTCTCCTTTTGGTTCCATGTTTTGATCTTCTTTGTCACCAAAGAATGATTCTATTGTCTGATTTCTCTTCCTCTCTTTGCTCATTTTGCCAATCATTTACTTGACATTTGGGCTCTTTGACACAGTAGAACTCTGCTTCCAGAGTGGGGAGTGCTGTGTCCCAAATTTCTGGGGTTTTGTGCAGCTGTTGTCAGAGCACTTCTAGGTACCTGCCTCAGAACTGTGAGGAGCATTCCCTCTCCACAGCCAGCACAAGCTCTGCCACACCAGGACTCCTCATCCCAGGATTGCTACCCAAGACTGCCACCCATGTTCAAGCAGGACAAAGAGTGAGAATACCGTCTCAGCACCAGCAAAGAGATTCCTTCAATTGTGCTCCAATCAGTTGCTTGGTCCTCCCCACCATCTGTGGGTCTGGAGCTCTGGAAGCATCAACCCTGCTGTTGTGACCACCTTGGGACCAGAGGCTAGACCACACTCTTCTTCCACCCAGGTCCAACAGAACTTCCCCACTGATGTTTTACTTTCTCTTTGGTGTTTATGGGTTGAGGAGTCTGGAAATAGCCACAGCTATCAATGATTCAGACCCCTGAGATCTGCTTTGGAGGGTCTGTGCCTCTGTTCTATGTGGCTGGCCCACAAGAGACCATGTTCTTCTCCCAGAAGGGTGTGATAGACCCTTTCTTTCAACTTGCCAGGCTGACTTCAAGTGGATATGTATTTCACTCTGTCATTTTGTGGGTTCTGTAGCTTTAGCATTTGTTTAGAGTCATTTTTTGTAGGTATTGGAGGTGGTTTGGGTGAAAGCTCAAATAAGTTCCTGCTTTTACTCTGCCATCTTGACTCCATTCCTACCCCCACCTCACCCCCATTTTCAAGCATTCTTGATGAAAAGACCAGAGGTGAAAAGAAAATTTGACTTTGAAATACAAGAATCAAGAAAAGTATGAAAAGGTAAACAGGAAAGAGAAATCATATGGGACTTATTAAAGTTGAACTGTTTACATTCCTACATGGAAAGATAGTATTTGTAACTCATAAGACCTTTCTCAATATTAGGTTAGTTGGAGGAAATATAGATAGATGGCACAGGATGAGTTGAATATGAAGCGATGATATCTAAAAAATAAAATTAAACGGTGAGAGAGGAATATATCAGGAGGAGAACGGGAGAGATAGAATGGGGTAAATTATCTCACATAAAAGAGGCAAGAAAAAGGCTTCACAGTGGAGGGAAGAGGGGGGAATGAGAAGTAATGAGTGAACCTTATTCTCATTGAATTTGGCTTAAGGAGTGAATAACAGACACGCTCAATTGGATATCTTACTCTACAGGAAAGTAAGGATGAAGTGGATGGGGGAGGGGAATGATAGAAGGGAGGGCATATTGGGGGAGGGGGTAGTCAGAAGCAAACACTTTTGAAAAAGGACAGGGTCAAAGGAGAAAATAGAATAAGTGGAGGGTGGCATAGGATGAAGGGAAATATAGTTAGTCTTTCAAACATGACTATTATGGAAGTGTTTTACGTAACTACACATGTATAACCTATATTTAATTGCTTGCCTTTTCAATGAGGGTGGGTGGGCAGGGAAGAAGGGAGAGAATTTATAACTCAAAGTTTTAAAAACAAATGTTAAAAATGGTTTTTATATGCAACTTGGGAATAAGGGCAATGGGTTATAGAAATCTATCTTGAAGTACAAGAAAATAAAGGGGAAGGGGTTAAGATTGGGATGGGGGGGATGTGATAGAAGGAAGGGGAGACTGGAAGAAGAGATAATCAGAATGCACACCATCTTGGGCTGGGGGGAGGCGAAAGATGGGGAGAAAATTTGGAACTCAAAATCTTGTGGAAATGAATGTTGAAAACTAAAAATAAATAAATTAAAATAAAAAATAATAATGACAAATAATCTAAACTGTAGCTCCTATAAACATAAAGACCAAATTTGCCTCCAAAGAAGTGATAGGATGCTGAACATCCTATCTATACTTTGCAAAGGTGGGGGACTACAGATGCAGAGCACTACAAATATTTTTTTTTTGACTGGGTTAACGTATTTATTAGTTCTGCTTAGCTTTTCTTTTTGTATTTTTTATTTTGTTATAGGGGAGGACTAGTTTTTGATATATGAAGGAGAGAGGCATATTGCAAAATTAAGGTGATAGTTAGTGGAGTTGTGAACCAATGTAATCATTCTAGAGAGCAATTCAGAACTATGCCCAAAGGGCTACAAAACTGTGCATACCCTTTCATTCCACAACACCACAACTAGGTCTGTATGGAAAAGAGATTATGTAAAAAAAGGAAAAGGACCCACACATATATTTATAGCAGCTCTTTTTGTGGTGGCAAAGACCTGGAAATGGAGGGGATGCCCATTAATTGGGGAATGGCTGAACAAGCAGTGGTTTATGAATATAATGGAATATTATTGTGCTATAAGAAATAATGAGCAGGCAGATTTCAGAAAAACCTGGAAGGACTTACATGAACTGATGCTGATTGAAGTGAACAGAACCAGGAGAACATTCTATACAGTAACAGCAACATTATGCAATGAGCAACTTTGATAAATAGTTTTTCTCAGCAATACAATGATCTATGACAGTTACAAAAGACTCATGATGGAAAATGCTGTCCACTTCCAGAGAAAGAGCAAGGGAGTTTAACTGCAGATTGAGGCATACTATTTTCTCTTTTCTTCTTCCCTTTCTCACGATTTTCCCCTTTTGTTCTGATTCTTCTTTCACAACATGTCTAATGTGCAAATATGGTTAAAATGATTGTACTTGTATAGCCTATATCAGAATGCTTGCCATATTGGGGATAGGGGAGGGATGGAGAAAAAAAATGGAATTCAGAATCTTATAAAAGTGAATATTGAGAATTATCTCTACATGTAATTGGAAAAAATAAAATACTATTTATTAAGTGGAAAAGGTGATATAACAAAATCAATTAAAAAACAAAGGAAAAATAGAAATATAATGCTTAGATAGCAGAGGGCAACTCAAGCTCTTGTATTGCTAGAGGATTGTTGGTCTTTAGAGTTTAAGTTTCTTCATACTATTTTCACTTTTTTTGGTTTTTGTTTCCCGTGGTCTTTCCTTTTTCTTATTCTTCTTTCAAAACATGACTGATGTGGAAATATGTTTAACATGATTGTATGTATAACCTAGATTGGATTTCTTGTTATATTGGGAAGGGGGGAGGAAGGGAGAGAGAAAACTTTGGAACTCAAAATTTTACAAAAATGAATGTTGAAAACGGTTTTGATATGTAATTTGGTAAAAATGCTATTAAGGAAAAAAAGATTGTAAACTTCTTGAGGGCAGGGGACTGTCTTTTGCCTCTCTTTTTGTATTTTCATCACTTAGCAAAGTGGCATGGAGTAGGTGCTTAATAAATGTTTATTTATTGATCGACTGAAGTGTCTCTTCAGCCACATTTATACTTATCCATAGTGAAATGGGCCACAGCAGCAATACTACTAAGAGAGAAGAATCATTTCCATTTTCTGTGTATATGCATATGTTTCATGTTCCTTCAAATATGAATTCCCTAGTGTTTCCTTCTTTTTGAATCAGGTTACTAGATGTTAATCAGCAACATCTTCTAATTTGATCCTTACTGTACCCTAAAAACCCTGCCAACAAATTCCAAAGGGCCTCGAAAGTCCTATAATTGTCTTCTCTGTATGTTTTATGTACTGTTTAAAACCAATTTCAAGCACTTCAGATAACACATTATTATAATAAAAGACAAGTGTTACTAATATAAAAGGCAGCTTTTGCTGTCATTTTCAACTGTCTTTTGATAATGTGAATTGATTTCTTTTGAAAGAACAGTCTTTGAAACTCCACCTCAAAATAGGTCAGTCATCCCTCCACCATCCTCCTCCCTGGTTGCGTTGTACAGCATGAAAGGCTTTCTGTTTTCTTATGGTTTTGCTCCTCACGGGACCTCCTATGGATATTTTCTCTTAACAGAAAAGAATCCATTGACTGAGCCTATCCTAAAGCTAACAGACTGAGCTTTTTACAGGGGAAACAACAGCAAATTGAGTGTAGATATTGACCAGCCTACTGCAGTTAAAAATACAACAAACTGTGCCTTTCCAGATTGATTCCTGTATTACTAGTCATTCTTATCTAATGCCTGCTTTATCTGTTACTTGTTAACCTTCCAGCTGTAAGATACCTATGAAATAAAGTAGCCACGTGTACTCCCTGGACAACAAGTACTAGAGGTATAGTTGGAACACTTGGGTTCTACCACTTTGGCTTGCCTAGGCAAGCAACTCCTCTCTCTGGGAAGGTTTCCTTTTCGATGAAATGAGGGAGGGACTTGGAATACATGACCCCAGGAGCTATTATTATGAAATTATGTAATAAAATATAATTATGAAAAATTATTTTCAAGTATCTTCAGGGTTTTAATAAAGAAGAGCTCTAAGACTTATACTGCTGGACCCAATAGGGTGAAAGGAGAAGCAGTGGGTGGGGACTCCCTAGGGGTTTGATGGAAGCAAGAAACCTCTTCATCCTTAAGATGAATGATCTTCCTTAAGAGGTAGCAGACCTCCTGAAGGCTATGGCCCCATAGGCCAGAGTGAAGGCACCTGGCCCCCCACTTGGTGGGTATGGTATAGACTAGAGGGAATTCTTTTTAAGGTATAGGATGAACTAAAGAATCTCTGAGGTCCCTTCTAATTTAAACATTCTATAATCCTCTTGATTCTATGTGACTTCTAAGGTTCCTTCTAATTTGGAACCTCTGATCATATTGCCATTTAAAGATTACCAAATACTTTCCTCACAATAATCTAATTGAGATAAATAGCTTAACTATGATCTTTACTTTATAGATGAAACAACTGAATTTGAGAGAGGGTTAAGTGACTTTCCTAGGAGCACCCAAGCTAGAAAGTGATGGAACTGGGACTTCAATTAAATAATTGTTTATTAAGCACCTACTACATGAAGTCAATTTAAGTCAACAAGAATTTGACTCTTCTCTACCAAGAAGAATGATTTTAAATTGGACCCAATGACCTCAGTAGGAGTTGGCCATTTCAGAAAGCAGTCAGTGAGCTGCCATTCCAGATTCCGAGGAGGACATCAGCCTCCTTTACATGCTAGGACAGGGCAAACTGCCAGACACAAGCGGCTGAATTTAAATGTGCAAGTTTTCACTTCTCACTTGAACCAGTTGTAGTGTAGTGGGAAAGAGTATATTAACTTCAAAAGAGCAACTCTATTTTGTTTTAAGCCTCTATTTTGTGGCTAAGTAACTAGAAGGGGAGGGGAAGGGAATAAGCATTTATATAATGCCTAATATGTGGTAGGCATTGTACTAAGCACTTTATAAGTACTATCTAATTTAATCCTTACAACAACCCTATGAGATGGCTGCTATTTTTATCCCCATTTTATTGTTGAGGAAACTGAAGCAAATAGAAGTTACAGCTTGCCCACAGTCATGTAGTCTGTGAGTGTCTGAGGTTGTATTTGAACTCAGGTCTTTCTGACTCCAGGTTCAGGGCTGTCTCTACTACAACAGCAGATGCCTCCGTTTGTTATCTAAGTCATTTTTCTAACAAGGACTTGAGTTGTATAGTTTGACAATTATTTGGGTGAACCCTCCAAACTAGTAAACAACTACTGAAGTCAGGAAGACTCATATTCCAGAGTTCAAATCTGACCTCTGACACTTACTAGCTGAGTGATCCCGGGCAAGTCACTTAACACTGTTTCCCTCAGTTCCTCACTTGTAAAATAAACTGAAGAAGGAAATGGCAAACCACTCTAGTATCTTTGCCAAAAAAAACCAAAACCAAAAACAAACAAAAAAAAAAAAACAAAAAGGGTGCCAAGGAGTCAGGCAGGACTGAAATGCCTGAAGAACAACAAAATAACTGATAAACACTTACAAATGATGTTAAGAAAGGAAAGCTTTGATTGGTAAGTTTCTTTTATCATAAACTTAAGTAAAACATAACTGATCAGAACTTAAATGCAATTTGTCAACACCTTTAGCCAGAGCCATACATAACTTTGGTCCAATAGAGGACATGGTGATCAACCTGCTCCTGAGCCTTTACTAGTACAGACTCCTGCATTATCCAAACTTTGAAATGTGAGCACACAAGGTTTACTCTAAAACAGTCCTAATGGATAAGAAATTGCCTGAATGGACCTCAGAGGAGTTCCCATGGCCTGCATCGAGGCAGGGAAAGCACCTTATGGAGGGAGACAACCTTAGGAGGAATGTTTAGGGATCAGGCTGGTGGTTTGTTCCTAAAGGGTTTGATGTTTAGATTATTGAGAAGTCTGTAAAGATTGATTGCATGTATTGATGAGTGAATCATTAGTGCACCTCCAGTTTTAAGAGGCATATGTAAAAGTAAATTGGTTTTACACAAACACTATGTGTTACAGTAATTTTTACCTGACAATTAAGTCTATCAAATACAGAAAACACATAGTTATGTATATCTATAGGTTAATCTAGGGGTGTCACATGCTCCCTGTGACTTGCAGGTACTATGCTACCTACTGGGGAGTACAAAGGAAAAAAAGAAAAAGAGTATTTGCTCCTAAGGAGGGTAACAGTATGAAACTGCCATGTACAAAGTCTATACAGGATAAATTGGAGATAATCAACTGAGGGAAGGCACTGGAATCAAGAGGATCAGGACAGGCATGCTGAACAAGGTGGGATTTTAGCTGGGACTTGCAGGAAGTCAGAGAAGCCAGGAAATGGACATGAGGAGAGAGAACATACCAGGTATGAGAAGCAGCCAACAAAAATGATTGGCGTCTGGAGATGGAGTACCTTAGGGGAGGAACAGTAAGGAAACCAAATGTCACTCGACTACAGAATACTTAGAGGGGCGTAAGGTATTGTTGTTCATCCTTCAGTTTCCAAGAGAACCATTGACATCATGGGGTGATGTCTTGCATGTGAATCGGATTAAAGTGAGGCAGAATGGCACAATGTTGTCTGGCTCACTGTCTCTTCCAGAGTCCACTGGTAACACAAAAGTCAAGACAGTTGGCAATGGACTGGGATGCATTGAGTGATCTTGGCTCTTCCATGTATGACCAAGCTCAAAGCACTCCACAGTGTTTGCTTCAACCTCCTTTATGGCCACTGGGACAAATTGTTCTTATCTGCCCATTCTGCTCAGGGAAGTCTTCATATGCTTGAAGTAAACATCCCCCTAACTCACTGATGGGTTTGAGGCCTGTTGGTCACCCTCACCCCAGCTTAGCCCATCTGCTGGGATGGTTTCACTGAAGTGTGACCACTGTTCATTTAAAGCCACAGGTAAGAGCTGGGTGACAGGTGTACATCAAAGTGGATGAGCAGCCCTGAAAAGGGCTCAACAAGCCCTCACACCTTAGGTGCTTGTCCTAAACAAGGTTTTAAATCTGATCCTGAGGGTCATAGGGACTTCTTGGTGTTTTTTGCATGGGAAGTTTTTGAGTGGGAAGATAGGGTGACATGAGTCATACCTGTGTTGAATCAATTTGACAGCTGAGTAGAGGGTAGACTGCAGAGGGGAAAAGATGTGGGAGAGAGGGAGACCGAACATAAGGCTAGAGCAATAGCCCAGGAAGTGATGAGGGACTGCATCAGGTTGGTAGCAGTGTCAGAGAAGAGAGGTGGGTATTTACAAGAGATATTACAAAACTTGAATTGACAGTTCTTAGTAATAGATTGACTATAGGGAGAGTAAGAGTGAAGAGATGAGGATGATGGAAGAAGGGAAGACTTGAGGGGAAAATAGTGAGTTCAGTTTTGTTGAATTTAAGAAGTCTACAATGCATTTAGTTTGAGATGTCCAAAGAGGCCACTGTTGATAAGGAGAGAGGACAAGGCTGCATAAGTAGATCTAAGAATCATCAGTGTAGATGTATCAGACAGTATGTTAGGTGCTAAGAATACACAGATAAAATTGAAATAGACTCTGCCCTCAAGAAGCTGCATTCTTTTTGAGGGAAACAGATAAGTGAATATAAAATTGATGCAAAATCAATGCATAGTAATTTGGACGGGGCACTTACAAGAAGAAGAATTGGAAAAGATCCTTTTAAGGAAGTAGCTTGAACTAATCCTAGAATGGAGGTAGGGGTTCCAAGAGGCAGAAATGAGAAGGGTAGTCATTATTCCAGCTTGAACAGAGGCACAGATATGAGAGACAATTATTATGGATGGGGCAGTTGGTAGACTAATTCCTTCAGAATGTAAAATGCATGGGGTGGGGGCAGTAATATAAAATCAATCAGAAAATATAAATAATAGCCAGATTGTGAAGGACCAAAGGACTTCAGATTTTGTTGCTAGAATCTGTGAGACACCACTAAAACTTTTTAATGGAAAAGTGACATAGTAAGACCTGTATTTGAACCTGTATATGAACCTAGATCTTCTGACTTCCATACCAGGGTTTTTGCCATCATAGCATGCTCCTTGTTAAAAGAATGCTTTATGATTATAAGCGACCAAGGTTTATAGAATCATGAAGTAAAAAGTAGAGGAAATTTAAAGTCATCTGGGTCAACCCTTTTATGCTATAGGTGAAGAAACTGAGGCCCAGAAACAGGCAGTTTACCCAAAATATGTACTTAGAAGCAGTTGGGATTCATACCCTAGTCCGCTCACCCTAAATATGATAAGCACTTTTCCTATTACATGATGCTTCCCTTCACATATGTTTGTTTCACTTAAAAGTAATGAGAAATACTATTATTGTTTGATGATTAAAATGTACATTTTATTTAAAAACATATGCACTTTATTCATCATTAGTTATTTCCAGTTTTAATTTTCCAGAGTTTAAGCTCCTTAGTGGTAGGGATAATATATATTGTTTAAATATCCGTAATATAGTCCATTGTCTCTCAAAATGGTAAGAACTTGATATTTGTTGAATTTAATTAATCATAAATTCAGTGATAATACCTAACCATTTTTGTCTATCTTTCATTAAAGATATAATTAAATGGAGATATTACATATGTTTTTGTTATTTTTTATTGATTTCAGGAATGAATATAAGTTTAGATTGCTTGTTAGTGTTATTTAGAATGTGAACATATTAAAATTATTTTTAAGTTTGTAATTGGATCTGTCACTATAACTTAGCATGAGAACAAATGAAATGTGTAATTTGGTGGTTTTAACAATTTTGAAAAAATATGTATAATGTCATTATGGAAAGAATTGATAGATAATCTAGTAGATATGGCAGAAAAATAAAAAGTAAATAAACATAGAGCTGTCCTTTTATGTCTAGTTTTCAACTAATATTTTGAAGAGCAAACTATTTGGCACTGAATCATCAGTAAAAGTTCAACAGTGCTTCTATTCTAGGAAAGCAGTTTGATGAATAGTGCTTGTGGGATGCATTCATTCAAAGAACATGGCATCTGTAGTGAGTTAAATATGGTGAAATGCACATTGCTTGCTTTATAATGACAAAAAGGGATTCTTATTCCTATGACTTTTTCAATTTGCATGGTATGTGACCTTTTATTTTCTTATTTCCACAATTAGATAATGCTTTATTTTCTCAAACATTCAAAGATTCTGCTACCAAAATGTCTTATGAATCCTAATGCTTTTTTTTCATTATACAGCAAAACCTATGTTAATTGAAATCCAACTAATCAAAACACTCACTAAGGAATGCACTTTCCTGCACCACATGTTAAGGAGAAAGAGGAAAATAAAAACAAAATAAGCTCATATGCAGGATTTATAGGCAATATGCCAATTTCTTGGGAACATTTTACATCTGACTCATTTTTTTTACTTTCTGAAACTAGCTATGGTGCTATATAAAATGACATGATATTCATATGACTCTAACTACTCATTCAGAAAAAAAACACATTTGTTTATCTTCACTCTATTGTGTAAGAAGTAGTGTGCTCTCATGGAGAGGGAGCTAGTCTCAAAGTCAGGAATACCTGATATCAAGTTTTGCATCAGACATATGCTGATTACTTGACTGGACAAATAATTTAACCTCCTACTGTACTATATGACTCCCTAAAACAAACAAACAAAAAAACCTCCTGCAAACCGTTGGTGATAAGCTTTGGTAGAACGAGTCCCTTAACTGATAGAGGGAATTTCTTATAACAATGAAATCGGGTCTGGTGCAAAAACCGTTAGTAAATTGTATTTGCTAAGTCTGGAAAGTAGACTGATACATCTTGAAAAGATTTTTCATGAAGATTGAAACCACAAAAGAGGGTTTTCTGGTTAATCTTATATTTGTCATATGCTTAATGAACAGAATAAGCAACCCAATAATTTAGATTTTATAGTATACAATATTTTATGTTTCTACCTATTATAGTAGTTAATCAAGTCATTTGAAAAGGAAGACTTTTCTAAATCTCTCTGTGGATAGTTCTAATCACAGAAAACATTCATAAGAAAATACTTATAAAAATGAAAATTTGAAATGATTATTCCTTCTCCCTCCCCTTCCCCCCATACTATTATGCCCAGTTGCTATTATATCACACCATAAAAGTAGGTTGAAGAATCACCAGAGAGAAAATAATGATTCTTTTTTAGAAATAGAAATGTGGAGGTGTATTACTAAAGTATTGTCTTCAGTATTGAAATAAAGGCATTATTTACACCTATTCACTAAGATATCTTACTTTTTAAAAATAAAAAATACACAAATCCTTCCCACAATGTTAGGAAATGCTATATCCACATTCCATGGTGCCATATTTCTCTCTTGGTTGATGAGTCTCTTTCTCCAACTCCCATTTTTATGTTCCCTAGATGTTTGTGTTACTACTAACATTGGGACCTGGGTAATTAGAGATGTAGCCAGATAATCTTGGCCAAACTGGGTAAACATTTAAATAAAGAGTAAAATATCAATTGTACATATTAGTTGAATAATGCTAACGATAGTCCAGTAAATGGAGTTACCATCAGTCAGCCAAAAACAGAACTATTGACTACCTAAACACATCGATGTTTTTGTGTAACCTTTTCCTATTATTTTAATATTCTCTAAATGTTCATCCATATCAGTATTGTCTATTTCTGGAGGGCAAGACTATTGAAATTGCTATGTAAGAATAATGAAGTAACAATAATTGTAGCCACTAGCACGGTGCTTTCAAAAAATGTTTAATGATTTTTGATGATGATATATAAAGTTGCTTTCTCATTTCCTTTTTAAACAATATTATATCCTTAAGCCTAAGTGAAAGAACAAAAAAGATAGGAAAGAGGAAAATAATCAACTGTTTGCTGTTTTTACTCATTTTGTTAGTTATGCTTATTTCTAAGCCAGTGGCTGAGAAAAAGAGTAGGAAACATTAAAGGAAAGATGGAAACAAATTTTATAAGATTATCATTGTATAGCAGAAATCCACTCTTGTACTAAAAAAATTACAGATCTGCTAACAAAAGGGACTTGATAATTTATGTGATATATTTTGCTTTGTGGCACACAAAAATATATTAACTAATCTATTAATTGAAAAAGTCAGTTTTTGCCTTCCAGTACTCTGAAAGCTGATCATTTTCGAAGATTCATGGCTGTATTCATTATTTAAATGAACTCCATTGTGATTGTATTTAAAATTGTCCTTGACTCTGCTACATTGCCATACGTGGCTTACTATTACACTGTGGATTTATTATTTTAACATGCATTATGTAGGCTAAAACACATTTACATTTAATAAATTAGCATGCTGAATGTAGTTGGAATGCTCATTACTAGGAAGGCAGTGTTCCTAAGGGAGAGGAAAAAAATTTTTACAGCTTGTGAAAGGCTAACACGATTCTGTAGAATCGATTGGTCCACTTAAAGGCATCAGTCTTGCTCTCTTTGATGACTGATTGAACAAATATGAGAAAAGATAACGCCGGCATCATTGGTATTATGCAGCATATTGTAGTCGAGACTATGAAAATCAGTCATGGTTCATTCCAGGCAATGGGGATGAATATATGGGGTGTTCCAAAACTCTGAGTACAGTTTTAAGCTTTAATAGGAGTAAGACTTTGGGGACATCCTTTATTTCATGAGAACTATAACCATATAGAATTTACAACAGTATGTTTTTGTTCAATATAAAAAAGATGATTAATTAGTGTTATGTAGGATGTATTAAAAAAGAAGATAGTCACCAGGTCCTTAAGGAAATAGTGAAGAGTTCTGGAGGAAAGGAACAGTTTAAAATGATCATAAATTGAAGTTTCCAGCCAAAGTCTCTACTCTTTGTATAAAGAAAACTCTCAATTTGCATGTGAAATGGATAATCCAAAAAGAACAAGAAGAAGCTGCAATCACTAACAATTCATAGGCTGAGAGACATAGAAAGCAGTGCAGAATACTAACAGACCTGGAACTAAGAGGTCAGCACAGGCAGTATTGTGTCTCTCCACTTTTAACTTGTTCAAGACAGGCATAAAGTTGTTAGGGAGGTACGACAATGCTTGGCTGTACTTCTAGCTGCCCTTGAGATATGTTTCTGCATGGACATGCACATTATAGGCAAGCATCCTAACAAGTCTACTGGGGATGGCTTCTAGAGTGACAGTCCCTTGCTAAGACAGAAAAAAAATGCATACTTATTAAAATCGATGGGGGGGGCAATTTTATCTTCTGAAGTAATTATTCCCTTCAGTGAAGAACAGACATAATTATGGACTCCTACCTGTTTGATCACAGCCATCACATCACTCTATGTCAGTAAAAAACTATGTCTTTTGGACTGAATCATGATGTATTAGCATAGACAGGATGCAGCTGTGAGTCAAAGAATGACGCTATATTTGGGGCCCTATACTCGAGTGCATGATATGAGAGAGTTCTAAGAAAATTATCAAGTATGTCATAATTAAAAATCACATCAAGTGAAAGTTCACTGGGTGATGCGTCAGGAGATTCAGATTTTATTCCCAGTTTTGCCACTGACTAAGCATGCTTCAGTTTCCCAATGTGTGAAATAAAAATAAGTCAGACCACATCATCTTCCTGCTCTTGTGTACAAGACAAAATACAAATACCTCAGTATGGCATTTTTAAACCCTTCATAACCTGGATCCAGGTCACTTTTCTAGGCTGATTGTAGACATACCTTTCATATACTCTACGAGAGCCAATCTGGTTTTGCTTGCTGCTCCTTGACCCCAGTAATCCATCTCCTTCTTCCATCCCCTTGCACAGTCTATCCCCCATACCTGAAGCACTCTTTTCTCAACCTCATCTATTAGAATACCTAGCTTCCATAATATGGGCAGCTAGGTGGCACAGTAAATATGGTACCAAGCCTGGAGTCAGGAAGACCTGGGCACAAATCCAGCCTCAGACACTTACTAGCTGTGTGACCCTGAGCAAATCGCTTACCCCTGTTTGTCTCAGTTTCCTCATTTGTAGAAAGAGCTGGAAAAGGAAATGGCAAACCACTCCAGCGTCTTTGCCAAGGACGTCCCAAAAGGGGTCAGGGAGAGTTGGTCAAAACTGAAAGGACTGAACAACCACAACAAAACTTTCACCAAGGCTCAGCTCATGTGCCAACTCCTATGGGTAGTTTTTCTTGATTTCCTTAATTTCCTTAATCATCAGTACTCTTTACTTACTTGATATATTATGCACCTGTTGTCATTCTCCTCCAGCAGAATTTAAAACTCTTGAGCCCAGGGACTTTTTTTTTGTTTTTACTTTTTTTTCATCTTTGCGTCCCCAGCACCTAAAAATATGATTTGCTCATAGTGGTTGCTTAATAAATTTCTGCTGGATTGGGACAATTGCATCTTTTCTCCAATCTTTACAAAGATGATGGGAGTGAAGGTGAGATAAAATGGTTTTAATCATTTGAAAGAAAAATAGGAAATGAACTCAAAGAATTATAGTTGTACATATGCATGTATATAGTAGGTATATGTGTGAATATATGTATAAATTTGTATATATATACACACACACACACACACACACACACACACACACGCACTCTCCTATATCTAAGATGAACTTCACCTTTATCAATAGCACCAGGAAGAGAAAGGGCAGGGATAGAATTGGAATGGGAAGCCACTATCAGCAGTGGGCAACATAACAGGATAAGGCCTCAGGCTGTGTTTGGCTTCCCTTCCTATGGAGGATAACTCTGTTCCTTATCAAAGTGAATACTAACTCCTACTGCTCATTAAAGCTGTCATTTTTCCCCCACAGTCTCATCTGCCTTATAATTGAAATTCGTATTTTCACAGCATTATCTTAATGTTATTGCTAGCTGTAGAATGTCTTGTGAAGAGTGCCACATTAGAGTTAATTTGGCCCTACATCTTGGGTAATGGATACTGTCTGGCATAAAATAAACGGCAGATATCCATACTTGGACTGAAATGTGTCAAGGTTATATTGCCAATTACTGTAGTTTGATACAGACCCTAACAGAACTGGGCATCTTTTCTCAGGTTTGACTGATCACAAACTACTTACAGTCTTTTTGTTAAGCTGGTAAAAGTGAATTCTCTAACAACTTGAAAAATATCTTTTTGGCTCTTAATTAAAATTGTTTATGCATATCATTTAAGCTTCTCAGCTAAAAGCATGGTATTAGTAGTGTAATGCAGATTATGAAAATGTTCCTAAGATTATATTCAGTATAAAATTTTGAAAAGATTCTATTTATGAAATGGATCAAATGGCTAGAATTATTAGCAAAATAATATAAATGTAACTTCTATTGAACATAAAATGTTTTTTTCAATTTTATATCTATGCAGTTGATATTATTTTAGAGATTTGTATACAAGTTATGGCAGCCCATAAAAGTTTTAATTAATGAACTTTTGTTGTCCTTTAGGTGTGAATATTTCCCATTGTTTATTATAGAAAATATAATATAGAAAAGCTTGAAATAACAACACTTCCTGGATTTACAACAGGGACATTAATAATACTGATATTAAACTGCATCTCTACATTGACCAAACATTACACAGATAGTATTTAACTTATATGACTAAGATTTTCTGGATGAAAATTTAACAGATTGGCTAGAGATTCCATTTCTACATTTTCTTTTCAGAAATTATTTCAGAGCTAATGAAAGACATTAAGTCTCTGGAGTGGCATATAAAACTCATCCTTCTGCCATTATCTTCATCATATTCAAAGCCTGCACTACAGTCATTGTCTGTATTTCCTCTTCCCCTAGAACTGACTGTGCCTCTGCAACCCTAGTCTCTGATATGTGAGCTTTCATCTTATCTTATCCAGATTCAGGCTACCATGTCACTTTCCAGCAATTTCAAAACCATGAAACTACTCCTTCTCCTCTAGCACTCCTTCATGTATTATCTTAATTAAGAAGTAAGCTTCTTGAGGTTGTGGGCTAAACTTGCTCACTTTTTTCCCTCTAACTTCTAGTAGAGAAACTGGCACATAGTACATGCTTATTAAATGTTTTCAATTATTTATTTAGTTAGTTAATTCATGCATTAATTAATCCATACATTCACACTTAGGAACATTCACACATGAGGAACAGAAAAATATATATTGTATTTTGTCCAAATTTGTCCAAATCAGAATTGGCATGACTGTTTTATGTCCCACCTTTGTATGCTTTTTTTTAAAATGGGAGTCCATTATCTGACTCTTTTTGCCTCCTTTCATTTTAGAGTTCCTGTGTGCCAGGAATAATTATCTATGTGTGTGTATAGCTGATTTCACCCAGGCTATTTGAAGATATGCCTGTCTATTTGTAAATAATTAGATGAACCCTGCCAATATATAGAAATTTTTTTAGTACTATTCAAATCCAAGTACAATATAAAGAAGTTTTGATAAGGGGTAAAGGGTAATACAAAGGTCAAACCTCTGAGGTGAATTAAGCATAATAAAGAAAAATGATGATTAGAAGAAAAAAAGACTTTTAGAATTTTCCTGATAGAACTTTTTTGGGGGGGTTGGAGGAGGGAAGACAAGGCAAATGGTGTTAACTGACTTGACCAAGGTCACATGGATAGTTCCAGACTTCAAACTATATTACAAAGAGGTAAGCATCAAAATAATCTGGTATCAGCTGAGAAATAGAGTGGTAGATCAGTGGAATAGATTAGGTACATAATATGTAGTAGTAAATGACCATAGCAATCTAATGTCTAATTAACCCAAAGATCCATGCTTTTGGGGTAAAACTCAACATTTGACAAAAAGTGTTGGAAAAACTGTAAGCATTTTGGTAGAAATCAGGCATAGACCAAATCTCACTCCATATATAAAAATAAGGTCAAAATGGTTAAATGGTTTTGACATAATGGTGATATTATAAGTAAATTAATGGAGCACAGAAGATTGTGCTTGTCTTAGAAGTCATAGAAGACTATGGACAAGGGAAGATTTTATGACCAAACAAGGGATAGAGAAGACCATGGGAGTGAAATAGATAATTTTGATTGCATAAAACTAAAAAACTTTTGAAAAACAAAACTAAGGCAGCCAAAATTAGAAGAAAACAGGAAACTAGTTGCAAAATTTTTTTTAGTAAATTCCCCTGATAAAGATCTTAATTTTCAAATATATAAGGAACTCAGCCAATTTTATAAAAAATAAAAGCCATTCCCTCATTGATAAATGACCAAAGGATATTAAGATTGATTTTTGAAAAGAAGAAATCCAATCAATGAAGAAATGCTCTAAATTACTACTGATTAGAGAAATAAAAATTAAGACACTTCTAAGAAACCACCTTATACCTATCAGACAGGCTAACATGCCAAAGGAAAATGATAAATGTTAGAGAGGAATATGGAAAAAAAAAATTGAGATACTAATGTACTATTGGTAGAGTTGTGAACTACTCCAACCATACCAGAGAATAATTTGAAATTGTGTCTGAAGGGTTATAAAACCATATATATCTTTTGACTCAACATTGTCATTACTAGATCTATATCCCAAAGAAATCAAAGAAAAAAATACCTATTTTTATAAAAATGTCTTAGCAGTTCTTTTTGTAGTGGCAAAGAATTGGAAATCAAGTGATATCCATCAATTGGGGAATGGTTGAACAAGTTGTGGTATATGATTGTGATGGAATACTCTTGTGCTATAAGAAATGACAAGCAGGATGGTTTCAAAACCTAGTAAGACTTATATGAACTCATGAAAACTGCAATGAGCAGAACCAGTAGAACACTGTACACAATAACAGCAATATGGTAAGGAAGATTAATTGTAAAAGATTTAGCTACTCTGGTTAAAACAATGAGCCAAAACAATTCCAAAGGATATATGATGCTACCCACCTCCAGAGAGAGAGATAATGAACTATGAATACAAGATGAAGCATGCTTTTAAAAAATTCTATACTTTTGCTATATATTTTTTTTCTATTTTTGATTGTAACATGACTAATACAGGAATACATTTTGCCTGCATTCATATATATATAATCAATATCAACTATTTGCTTTCCCAAGGAGAAATGAGAAGGAAGGAGAGAATTTGGAATTCAATTTTTTTAAAAAATATTTTTATGTATCATTTTATGTGTAATAAAAATTTTATGTGTAATTGAATATTTTAATGAAATGAAAATATATTGAAGAAATAGAACACCCATCTTAAGATCATCTAAACATAGGGAGTGAAGGAAAGAGCAATTATTTATAGATGCAGAGATCATGAATAAAGTCATAAATAGATGGTATCAGAGTTTTACGCTTGATGGAGAAGAGGGACATGGGGAAGAAGTAGAGGGCACTTGAAGTGTATCCCCAAAATGGGAGCTGGCATAAACAAAGGCATGGCAATGGCAGAGTCATACAAGAATAGTGGATTCTTGATGGTTCTCTTTGGATGGAACTTGGAGTAAAGGAGATGTGTGAGCTAATGTTCATTTGTGAAATATAAGAAAAAGGTGTGGAAAACCATAAATATCAAGTTAAGGAATTCATATTTAATTCATTAAGCATGAATGAGACAATACATTTTTTAATATCAAAAAAAAATTTTTAAGTAATGAATTATCAAGATTTCTTGGGTATCAGTTTGGAGAATGGATTGGATAGGAGCCTAACTAAATCAGCAGCAGGAAGAACAATTAGGAAGCTGCTACAGTAGTCTACGTAGGTGAGGAGAGATAAAGACCTGATGGTCATTAAGGATGTTCAAAGAGGAGGTAGATAGGAGGTGGTAGTTGTAAAAGATATTATAAGGAAACAATCTTTGTGATTGGTGTAATGTGCAGGATCACAGAAAGGTTAAAATAGATGGTAATTTCAAAATATAAGTTTGGATGACAGGGTGCCTTTAATAAAAATAGAACAGTTAGAGAGACAGGTTAGTTTATGAGGAAAGTTCAGTTTAATGTATATTGTATGTATGACTTCAGTTTTATTTATGGTTAGGTTGAAATTCTGATAGGACATCTAAATGGAAATCTTTAGTATACATTTGGCAATAGGGGACTAGAACTCAGAGGCAAGTTTAGGGGTGAAGGCACAGATTTGTAATTCATATAAATGAAAATGGTTGTAGAGGTTTTGGAGGTGAATGAAATTGCAAAGGTAAAGAGTATAAAGAGAAGAAAGACCCTTTGGGATACACATATTCAATGAGCAGGAATATTTCTTTAGGAAAATTATTAAGTCATTTGCAAATATTTACCAGTCAAAGGGATTACACCTATTGCTTTCTTTCTAAAATTCGGCACAGACATTTCCTTGCATGTGATCTCCACTACCTGTAATTGAACATTCTAAGATGTATATTTGACGGCACAGCATTTTGCTGCATTCTTGAAGCAAGTTATTCTACTGAGGGATTAAACTTGATATGATTACAGTGTATTTCCACTGGGCTGGAACAAATTACCATATTTTACATAATTATAACTTCAAATAGTATGAATTCAAATGCATGTGATTACTTCATAGGTTTCGTTATCTGCACTAATGGGGACCTAGCTGACTAATGCATATTTAAAATTGGAGAATCACAAGTGTAATTAGTTAATGCTTTTCACATGACATGGAAGTCAAATGACACAAAACAGAAACTGTTAAACTGATGTGACATAGAAAAGAACTATATATTGATGAACTATTCAAACACAAATGGTGTTCTAGGAGAACTGATTCTACATACCACTAGGTAAATAATATTATTAGTCTATGTACCATCGGAAAACCAACAAGGAAATAGGAAAATAAACCCTATTGGCTTTGGTTTCAAAGAATATGTAGGCTAAATATTTGTTCATTATTCATTCATTAAATATTTCTTGAGTTCCAACTATGAGCTATGTACTATGTTAGAAACTAAGGGTGATACAAAATTAATTAACAGCCCCTGCCTCCTTGGCACCTGCACTCTAGCTGAGGAGATAAGGCATGTAATGCATAAGTATAATTTGTCATTGTTTAGTTGTTTTTCAGTTGTGTCTGCCTTCATGATCTCATTTGGAGTTTTATTGGCAGAGATACGGAAGTGGTTTGCCATTTCCTTCTCCAGTTCATTTTACAGATGAGGAAACTGAGACAAACAGTGGAAAGTGACTTGCCCTAGGTCAAACAGCTAGTAAGTGTGTGAGGCCAAATTTGAACTCCAGAAGATGTCTTTCTGATGCCAGGCTCAGCACTCTATCTCCTGTGCTATCTAGCTGCCCACAAAAGCATAATAGTGATTAGAATATGATGAATGTAACAGAGGAGTGTAAAGTATTATAAGATCAAGTAACAGAAGAATTACTTAGCAAGAATGTCAATATTAATTTTCATTATGTTGAAAATACTCAAATCTTGAATGAGAATCCGAGGAGGATTCATGCCAAAATATGTGCTGGTAGTTAAGAAGTTACAACCATGGGGCACAGACTCTAATATTTTTTTTTTGGCTGATGCAGTCACAACCTGTCTACACTATTGAGTGTACCTTTCCCCAACTCAACAAATTATCTCTTTTATCTAAGGAAGAAAAAAAAGAGATTTAAGCCTTGTCCACCTAGAGCTGGCAATGCTCTTGGCAAAAGCTGCTAAACTCTATTACTTTCCAACAATAGCATGATCTTCTTAACCTTACAAAGTCATTTTGTACTTTCAAAGATGCTCTATAAAGGCAGCATTGTTTCAGTAGAGGAATGGACATGATCTTTAGCTTATCACTGTCAATGGACAGTTATTATGGCTAAGAGTTATCAGGACATGAGCCTTTTCATGTAAATATTCGTCACTTTCTATTAAGAAGCTGGAGAAATGATAGCTCACATTTTCTTCACCTATTCCATTTTAAATGTTTTTCATTATCTAAAGTTTTCAATTAAAATAGTTTAAGATAAAACTTTTTAAAATATATAAATTCACAATAATCAAGTGGGGACAACAATCTATGCATATATTTATAATACAAATATAAAACTTTACTGAAGATGTATGCATATATGTATACATATACATATATGCATATATCTTTAGTTATGTGCTCAGTGAACTCTGCAATTATCTGATGAAATGAGATGTTGGAAGAATTTTACTCATTACTTCTAGCAAACCTAGGACATTTACAATGTCACTTATTCTAAAATTTAGGCACAAGAATTTTCTTGTACTTGAAAATAATTAGATTATGCATTCCAATTCTATTAATTTAGGAATAAGCACAATACATTAATTTAATTAATAAGCTGCATTTATGCCATACTGATGCTGGTGAAACACCTTCCCTTAATCTAGCCTAATTGGTCCAATCAAGCATGGTATTCCTTGGTGATTCTGTTCATTTTCTAAATTCTACATTTCTGAGCAAGCTATTTGAAAACCATATGTGCTAAATAGTCTTAGGGAGGCATGAAAGCCACTCTAATAATTCTAAATAAGAGCCAATTAGTATTCCAAGATTCAACAGATTCAATTTGTGGATTCAGTACATATATTTCTCAGTAGGCGTACTGTATTTTGTTTCAAGCTCTAAAGATAATGTTATGTATAGCATATTTAAAAATGAAGAAATCTTAATTTTCTAGAATATGTATTGCAATTCTGAGAGTTTTGATCACGTATAAAGAAACTTACTCTTTTTTAAAAATATGGAACGCTACACGAATTTCTGTGTCATCCTTGCTCAGAGGCCAGCTAATCTTCTCTGTATCATTCCAATTTTAGTGTATGTGCTGCCAAAGCTAGCAAAAGTTTACTACTTTTGAAAAAAACGTACATAGTATTCCTAAACAATGTTCTGTTGCAAAGGATGAGATAATATATTCCCCATCTAGATTTAACAGATAAATGATCATGAGCAAACTGAATTTCGCTAAATGGCTGTCTGAACTTGCATCCAAGTCTTTTGAGTCCAAATACAATTCTTTTTCCATTGTATTATACTTATTTTCTGGTAAAATCAAGGGTTTTAACTGGATTATCTCTAAGTATCTTTCTCACTCCAAAAGGGCTACCATGAGAAAAATCAGCTTGGAAATTAAGTACTATTGGTGACTCAAAGAATTTGCAGAGTTGCAAAAATTTCAGTGTCATTATGACATTAGGAACCTTTGCAACTCTATAACTTAGTATTTCCAGAGTAAGGTGAAATATTTATAGTTTAGGGTTTGGGGCATTCAAAAATATGGATGATATGAACTCTGAAATATTGATCACTCATTTATAAAATCAAACCATGTGAAAATACGAGAGTCTAGTGTTTTAAAAGAACCACATTTACCTTAAATTTAAATGCACTATTAGATATTGTTAGAGATATAAAAAGTGAACTGTCTCAATGCTAAGATTTTTAAGATTAATCAAAAAAATTCTCTGAGATACACCAACCATTGAGGATAAAATTCTGGGAATTAGCATAAGGGAGCAAGGCACATTGAAAAGACAGTTGGATTTGGACTTAAAACATCTGGGTTTGAATCTGTTTTGGTACTTAATCCTTTTGTGATCTTGGGCAAGTCATATAATTTCTCCTAGTCCCAGCTCCTTATATGTAAAATGAAGACAGGCCTAGATGTCATCTAAGGCCCCTTCCAGCTCTAAATCTTAGATCTTATTATCCTACTCAATGGCAGTTTGACTAAAGTCACTGTATCTATGGAGAAAAATGTGATATTCCTGTATGCCCCATCAAAACATTAACATTATCTCCATTGTATTTATTTTATCAAACATTTATCAATTACATTTTAATCTGATTTGGACTGCAGTCTAGGCCATGAGTTTGACACCACTGGTACAACAGATAGAAAAGTGACCTTACAGCCAGGGAGCTCTGGATCCTAACATTGTACAGGTTGTGTGATCCCAGGCAAGTAGGCTCTCAGGCCTCTAGGCCAGGGGTATCACAATCAAATAGAAAGGGAGCCACTAAGCCAAACAGAAGGAATACTGTGCAATACATGAACTTATTTTAAAAATGTAATATTATCTATCATTTATTATATTTGTATTTTATTCAGTATTTCCCATATTGTACCCATATATGTATACACACACACATATATATATGCATATACAATCATACATATTTATTTATTTACTATTCCATTTTATTTTGCTTTAAACTCCAGATTGTGATATTGTCAGCACACTGCCTGTGGCCTCCATGTTTGACACCTCTGCTCTAGGTAACTCTTTAAGAATTAGGGCTGTGATGAAAGTTCCCACCTACTTTGGAAGAGTAAGTTTTCTTACCTGGGAACTGCCTACTAATAAAAGTACAGGGCAGTCCCTCTCCCCAACCACTATGTGATAGTATTAGGGTCCATGTGAGGTGAACTAGTGCCTAAATGAGAATTTTTAGGTGAAAAGAACAAAAAAAAATAGTCATTTATTCTTCCTCCCAAGTACATGGCATAAACAATTAGCAATTTGAGGGATGTTGCTTGTAATAGCCACTAAAATATTGGAAGCAAATCCTCATACTTTTTTTCTATCAGGAAGTTAGACACAGTCATGAACTTACTCAGTTGTGACATAATTGACTCATCAAAGCTGATGAAAAGAAAAGGAAAGACACTGCCTTAACCCCTTTGCTTATCTTTCAACTCATTGAAATTGGAGGTTGTTTCTTTTTTGGTATTCATGGCCCCGGCATCCCCACCAAAGTATTACATATTGTAGGCTCTTAATAAATTTGATTATTGATTGATTCACCCCAGTAAGTCAGTTAGGGGATATGAATGACCTTAGCTCTTTTATAATAGAAGCCCTCCCAATCCAAATCATTCCAAGTTCATATGTATTTATTAAGTGCCTATTATGTGTAAAGCTCTTGGCTAAATGCTGAGTATACAAAAACAAAAAAATCAAAAATTGTTCCTGCACCTAGGAAGTGTCTACTCTTCTGGGGGAGAGGTTGCAATATGTGAACAGAAAAGAATACACATGATATTTTGAGGAAGGCATATATCATATGCCACTAATAACTAAGTGGATCAAGAAAAACTTCCCTTAGGAATCTTCTGGCACATGAGGTGAACTTTCAAGGAAGAGTGGGATTCCTAAAGTTAAAAATGAGGAAAGAGAAAACCTGCAGAAAGACACAAAGGAAGGGGGCTGAGTCTAGAATTTAAGGAATAGCAAATAGGTACATAGGAGCAGAACTTGAGAATGCATAAAAGGTAATAATGTGGTATGAGCCAGAAAAGGAAGATGGGAGCTAGGATATGATGATGGCAGGGCCAAGCTGGAGAGTTTGAATTTTATCCCAGAGGCAATGGGGAACCAGTGAAGTTTTTTTGAGCAAGGGAAAGACGTGGTTTGAGTGATTTAGGAAGATTATTTTAGTGGTTATGTGGAGAACAGATTACAAAGGAAAGAGACTGGAAGCTGCTAGACTTATTATGAGACATGCAATAGACCAGACTGTAGTAGAGAAAGACATGAACTAAGGTCATGGCAATGAGAATGGACAGAAGAGATCAGAGGTATAATGTTGTCTTGGTAGAATTGACAAACCTTGACTACCATCTGGATTTTGATGGGGGGAAGGAATAATAAGTAATTTGAGGAATCATCTGTAGTTGAGGACCTGTGGGACTAGAAGGTTGATGGTGCCTTTGATAGAGGGTAAAAAATTTGGAGGAAAAGTGGTTTAAAGGATGTTTGGAACAGAGGGAAATGCATTCTATATTTAAAATATAGATTTTGAGATGCCTAAGGGACATACAATTGGAAATTCCAAAAGGTGGTACAGAACCAGAGTACTGCAGAAAAAAAAACTAGTCATTGATATTTGGATATTGAGTGTGAATTTTGAAAGTATTAGGCTGCAGTTTTTAATCAATCCTGCCTCCATTTTTAGGTCCTCTCCCCACATTATTGTCCTTATTCTTTGAAATCATGAGGCACAGAGTACAGTGTACTCTTTTTGGCATTCTACCTCTAACACCCTGACAACCTTTTTACTACCTACCATACACAAACATACAAGACTACACAGATACACACACACACAACAACAAAACAAAACAACAACAAAGCTGAATTTGTTGTCAGAAGACCTAGGTTTAAACTTGCCTCTGTAAATCAATATCCTCTGGGTCTCATTTATCTCATCTGTAAAATGAAAGGGTTGGACTAGGAGAGCCTTGAGGTAATTTCACAGATAGCTCTGTGAAGTTAACTTTATAATAGTCTGGGTCATGCCCATCAAGTACTTGTACCACCTGGTCTCTCATTGCTGTCCATCCCAACTAGAGAGGGATGTGCTCTAAATTTAGAGAAGACAGACAAAAAGGAGGGTTCTAGGGTTACAGTTTACCACTCCCTCACCCTTGTTGATCCTTTCCCACCCCACCCCCAAATACTTATATTTTACATCTCAGTCTAATTTTTTTTATATAAGGCAAATATATGCCTTCCTCATTCTATATTTATTAAACGTTAAAAAGACTTGAATTAAAGAATACTTCAAAGGATCAAGCTGTGTCTATTGACAGCACATTTTTTTTAAATCATTAAGTGAAGAAAATAGAGTTAGGATTAAAAAATTTATTTCAAAGTACTAGTACAATATCTACTTGTAAGTAATTGTATTTAAAGTGCATTTATACAGAGAGGAGAAAGAATATATTTATTACCAAATATATTTCCTTATGGTCACTTATTTAGGGATCACATTTTGCACACTTTTTTGTCATGCAGTTACTACAAACAGGTGGATTTTGGGTTTTTTTTTTTTGTCCAGTGAAGCTTACTTCTAAATAAAAATTATATCAGTTGAGGGGCCTACTCCTGTTAGTGTTGGAGATGTTTCCTAATCCATGTCAAATCCCAAATCATCCGTGAGTCTCCATCCTTTGTTCTTTTGATTTTCGATAGTATTTCTATCTGTCTCAAGTATCATTTAGTACTTAGTAATGAACTGTCACTCCGACAGTAAGTTGACTTTTCAGTAATAAATATCTTATATACTCACTTAGAGTTTAAGCTCTTTGAGGGCAGGATGATGTCTTCTATTTCTTGTTGCCCTTTCAGTTTCAGCTCAGAGATTTATGTGTAACAGATATATAATAAATATTTGTCTGTTGGTGTCAATATTCATTTGAACTACACCATTATGGTGGGGGAGGGATATTTTTTACCTAGGGTATATAAACCATACATACATATATGTATATACATATACTTACAATTGTATATGTATATATAACTACATATACATAAGTATGCATGTGTACATATATATATACATTTTTGAAAGAATATTTCAATATAATTAGTTTTCTTTTCAATATAATTATAGCTTTCTGTAATCCTATGTATTTTATTTTATGGATTTTAAAGCATTATTTTGAGAATGGGTTAAAAGATTTTATCTGACTTCCAAAGGTATCTGTGACACCAAAAAGGTCAAGAACCCTTACTCTAGTACCCTGTAGAAGTCTTCATTTTTATGAATGTCCAAAATAGAACTTTGTATAGTTATCTCAAAAGTTAAAAAAGGAGGAAACCTAGAAAAAGGCAACATTGGTTAGGTAGCTGATTTAGTCATAAGAACCATTAGTCTGAGAGAATGATGGACTAGAAACAAAATGAGAGACTGAGATTGTGGCCAATAGTGTCAGACCCCAGTGTTTGCTGTTCTGGGAGCCAAGCCAATAATGCTCTTAGTATGAGAGCTGTTGGTTTCTTTCTCTGGCAAAGATATTAAGAGTCTGTCTGTCACCTTGGGAGAGAGGTTTCTTATAAAAACAGCCCAGGTCGAACTGTCCTAATATACTAGGCAATTGATCTCAATGTGATATCAAAATTACTGCTGTTGGGAACACCAAAGAAAAGGTAGAATACAAATGAGAAGCTTTTCTGGTCTATGGATGGGAGATGCATTATTCATTGGCACCTCCTTCTGATCTGATCTCCTTCCTAACCTGAGACATTTTCCTGCAACTAAAGCTTCTAAGTGAAATAAAAATAAAAATAAAAAACCAAGGAATTGGAGGAGGGGGGGGTCACATGAGGGTGGGAATGGGTTCTGTGATTAATCAATCAAGTATTTATTTAGTACATACTTTGTGTTAGACAAATCCCTACTCTTAGCAGGAAGGGATCTCAGAGGTCATTTAGTCCAAATCCCTTCATTTTATAGATAAGGAAACTGAGGCTTAGAGAAGTGAAAAGACTCATCCAAGGTCACACATGGAGCAAGTAACAGAGCAGGGATTCAAACTTGTGTCTGATGCAAATACAGGGCTCTTTCCATTGTATCGTGCTGCCACTAAAAAGGTTTAAAATGAAAACACTAGTAAAAAAGGAATTTTTTTTATTGTCTTTGGGGGACAGGAGGGAGGGAGAGAGAGAGGTGAAACAAAATGAAACGCTAATAGGACATGGGTACAGTTGCCTTTTGGTTAAAATAAAATATGCTGCAATTGCAGCTTTTAAAATTGCTCATTATATGAGTTAAATTAAATCTCCAAATAAACCCTGTTTAAACTAGGTTAGTTTCTAAAGCAAGTAAGGATGCTTTATTAGGATGGGAAAATTGTAAAAGGGACTTTTAAGATGAACTTCAAATATAAAAATAACAGAAAGCTCATGTGCTGAGTTTATTGCAGTTGAGTAAATCACTCTGATTTCTTTATGGCAATTTACGATACAGTGACAACGACTGGCATTGTCTAAGATACTAAGGCATTGCCAATAACTTTCCTATTGAAAGTCTTTGCTGAAAACTTACAATCATCAAGGACTGTTTGAGTACTTCAATCAAAAAACACTACATGAACTTTAATTGACTACTGCCTTACAACAACAAAACAACATTCCAGAACTAGAGGCATTGTTAAACCTGAGGGTCTTAATCATTTTAACTAGTCTAAACGCAATACATCTTGAGCTTTTGAAAACATGGGGTACATGAAATGACTCCCCTATTTCAGTATGATATCACGCGTGCATGAATGCAGTAGTGGTAAAAGCCTTTAATAGTTAGGAGGCAGTGTAGTATAATGTGGGGGGAGCTGGATTTGGAAACAGAGGAACTGGGCTCAAATCAAGGGTCTACCCTTACCTCTCTGTGTGACTTTGGGAAAATCACACTCTGGGCCTCACTTAAATCATCTGCAAAATGAGGAGGTAAGACTTGATGCTTTCAAGGGTCCCTTCCTGCCTTCATGTTCTAAACCTAGGATTCTAGGCCAGGTTCTCTCACTAACTCTGTTGTCTTGAACAAGTAGTTCTACTTCTCTGTGCTTTCTGTTTCTACCAAACAGAGATAATAAAATCCAATCTACTTGGCTCACAGTCTGATGGGAAGATCACAAGAGATGACAAACGTGTTTAGAAAACAATCACCTCCACGCAGATGTCACCCCAAACTCGGCTTTGGCCTCGTTCTGACTCCCAAGCTTGAGATCTCCATTTCTAACTGCCTGCTATCTATCTTCACATGATTTTCCTGCCAGAAATTTCAAATTAAACATGTCCAAAAGTTAATTTGTCATTTTTCCCACTCCCCCTATCTTGGCAACAAGAACTTCCCATTTGTTTGAAACTAGCCATCTCCTTACCCCTCTTCCATCATATCCAATGAATAATCATGTCCTATCTATATGGTTCTTTTCACTGTCCTTGCCACATTTTACCATGCTGGTTTGAATATAGAGTTCAAAGATGGCTTATATAAAGCACAGTCTATAATAGATATTTTTTCATTTATATGTATATATATAGGTGTGTGCATGTATATGTTTGCATATGTGTGTATATATCCTTTAATTTATTTTCAGTGTATTTTGAAACGCATCTGCTTTCATAAAGAGAAATCCATTTTTTGTTCAGTATCATAAATGTAAGGTACTGCCCTTTGTACACAAGCAACTTGCTTGCTGAAAGGAACAGAGAATTAAATTTTATATAAAGAAACAAAAGATGGCATCAGTTTGTGAAGGATGTAAGGTGCTGACCCCTTTGTAATATGAAAAACTGATAAAAATCCATGTGGTAATAAACAGGTTTTCCTTCAAAATGTAAGGTGAGACATAGATTATTAGGAGGACTGGATAGGAAACTTCCATTCAGATGAATGTACTGAGAGTATCTGAGACTGATAGGGTATGGAGCCCGCAGAGCATTGTGGTCTCTCAGATCATTTGCATTTGTCTCTTTTTGGACTTTGAGAAGTTACAACTCATGAAGTGGTAGATGACATAACTGTTTGGACAATGGTAAGATTAAATAAACATGTCTGGTTTCATAACTGAAAGGTAGATTTCATGAGTTTGACCTTCTAAGTGAAAGATGAGTCACTGACCATGAGAAGGCACTAATTGGAGCCATTAGAGGCAGTTAAGTAGCTAGAAGGAAAGGGTTCAGAAAGCAACAGGAGCAATTAAGAAGCCATCCAGAATTAGGCACGAAAGGCTGCTGTCCTGGGACCCTTCTGATTGGGAGGCTTTGCTCTGCTGATGGACAAGAAAAGGCTGGGAGCTGGATCACTGTAAGAGAGCTGAGTTCTCCTGCAGCTGGAGTTATTACCCCTTCACAGCCATCTCCAGGACAAGAGAAGAAGCCTCTCAGAGGTTTTGATCCCGTAGTAGAGTCTCAGCTCCCTCAACAGTAACAACCTGATACTGTGCATCTTGTAATACAACATAGAGGTAACGACAAAAGGGTGAGCAACATGATTCCTAGGGAGAAAAAAAGGTTCTCTTGAAGTGTGCTATCACTCTTTATCCCCACAGTTTTTTCTTATGCTTTGCCCTTTCAAAGGTAGGGTCTTAGCACGGAAAATTCAAGAGAATTAGAAGAAACTAAGTTATTCAGTAATGATTACTCAGTGTTTAAATCCTCCGGTTCTTTTAATTTTGTTTTCCTCTTTCTTATTTCCCATACCCACACATTATCTTTTAATGTATTCTGGTTACTTTGACACTAATGTTACTATCACCTGGCAAGAGAAAAGGGGCAGGGTACCTGATTAGAAGCTGGCAGAACTGAAATATAGCCCCGGCTCTGTGCCTCAATTTCCACACCAGGAAACCTAGGAGATTGGATTTGATGATTTTTAAAGCTCTTCCTAACTCTAAACTAACATTCTATGGTAACAATAATTTGGGATTTATATAATGATATAATAAATAAATAAATATATTAAAATAATAAATAAATAACAATGATATTTATTACATATGTGTATACACATAGACACATTATTAATATTATTTTGTGCTTTTGAATTTATAAGACACTTTAACGCATCAATTATATAGAGTAGATTTATTATTCTTATTACACTTATAGAAGTGTTTTTATTCTTAGATGGAATGGAGGTTCAGATGGTCATGTGACTTTTTCGTGGCCACACACCTCACAAATGTCAAAATTCTGACTCTAACTTCTGACTCTATGTGCAAGGCCCTTAATACCAAACTCCTCTGCACTTCTGTTAGAGGGATACCATTTCAAGAGTCTGTTTCATCCTATTTATTAGGCAGCCTCGGTTAAAAAAAAAGTTTTGTGGCGAAACTATATAATATAAATGCCTCTTCAAGCAACAATTTATCCATTATTTTTAATTTAGCCAATTTATTCTATTTTTGTTAACTGGGATGAAAGACAGTCAGTCTAGCTGCAAACTTTCCAAACTGTCCTGCTATCCAAACTGTTCCTGGCTTGGGAAGTAGGCAGAGTATGTGAAGACACAAAACATCAGCTTTACACGTGAAATCTTTGGCAATAGAAGACAAAATAGAAGGCAATATAGAAGACCAAATAATCAAAAGTAGAAAAATTCACATGTTCCTCAAGAAAGTGGCCTGTATGATTGTCAATAAGTGCTGACAATGATTTATATTCAAAGTACCAAAATAATGTTAGAAGTAGTTGCAATTGTGCCTAAGAAATATAGAAATTTATTACTTTGTTTTCATTTTTGGTATCTCCTAAAACTTTAGCTTCTAAAACAATGTCTCCCTTGTCACTATACTTTTTTTGAAAGAAAGGCAGTGTTATAGAAAGTAAAACAGGAATTCAGCAAATGAGGGATAGGAAAATTTTAGCTTCCCCATCTATAAAATGGGAATATTCATAGCCCCTACCTCTAAGCTGTTATGCATATCAAAGTGGATAATAATAATAAGTCCTATAAATATATATATGTGAACATTTATTGTTAGTACATCATCTCGGACACATTCTAACTAGTCACATTGCTGTGGCAAGACCCTCAGTTTTTAAAAATGATTTAACTGTATCTAATAATCATAACTAAAGAGTAATATAATGCAATTAATTACAATGCATCACTATACTTTGAGTAATCATTAATCACACCTAATAAATTTCCCCTCCATTTTTTGTTCCCATGCTCAGAAACCATTTCATGCATTATTACACGATTCTGATACTACGATGACTTGCATATAATGATTTCTATTTCACTGTACAATATTTATGCATTTGCAATAAAAAATGTAATAACACAGTCATTAACCACAAATGAAAATATTCACCATATTCTATACTCCTTAAAACAACGAAACTACATAATTAAAATACAACACATGCCCTCCTTTTCCAGAAAACTTTGTTAATTGAGATAGATGTGATCTGTTAACTATGGGGCAATGTGTCCTCTAAGGACCAAATGTATGAAGCTCATTGCCTACCTCCATCATACCTGTGTCTGAAATTCTTTCAGTTCCTATCTGTCAATGAAAGGCAACCAGGTGATCAGACTGTCACTCTAGCCTAGGCTAATAGATTCTCCAGTGGCTTTTGTTACAGCTCATGTCATGCTATTAAAACTCTGTGTCTTGAAAATGGCATAACATATGTAGCAGAGTCTTGTCAAGTAGAGGTAATCAGACTCTGCTTGGTTTCAGAAGCAGATGTAGATGAGAGAAGCAATATAAATATGCAAATCATTACAGTCCCCTTTCAGCGCCACTGTTCCTACCTCTAATGTCCCTCGTAGAAAGTCTGTTTGTTCAGCTCCCACTTCCACAGCTACGTCAACAGAAGCAAAGGGGCGGCTGGCCATCTGCTGTCGTTCTCTAAGCAGTTGCTGGAGGGGGTTAGAATAGTTTGTTTTAAAATAGATGTGTTTTATACATGCATTAAATCCAACAATAAAAGTATAGGTACTAGACATATCCATATTCATATACATATATTTAAAGATGAGAGTTGTCTTTCCCATGGGTCCTGTGTTATATGTACATGAAGCTTTGAAATTCACCATACTTACAAAGGGACTTGCTACTGATATGCATTCCCAAAGACTAAGAGAATTATCTCTTTTTTTCTTGTTCTCCTATTTTTTCTAATGACAGCCTTTTTTTGGAGATTATGGTAGTACATGGTATTAAAAACTGGTCTAAATCAAATTTCTACCAAATAAATTTCTAATTTTCCCTGAAGTTCTTGTCAAACAGTGAGGGCATCTTCTTTCCCCTACCCCATTTCTTTGTTAGTTGTTTTTCCCTAAGTCTAATGAAATGTATTCAAAACATTTTTAAAAAAACATCAGGTGAGGGGGTGGCTAGGTGGTGCAATGAATAGAGCACCAGCCCTGGAGTCAGGAGGACCTGAGTTCAAATCCAACCTCAGACATAACACAAAAAATAGTTGTGTGACCTTGGGCAAGTCACTTAACCCCAATTGCCCTCCAAAAAGCAAAACAAACAAAAAAGAACCAACAACAAAAAAATCAGGTGATAGCTGCTACCAAAGTGCAAACTGCTTATAGGTGATGATATATTATTTTTCTCTAATCAAAACAAATTATGTTTTATCTTAACTGAAAATAAATAGCAGTTTTAAAACGTAAGAAGAAACAATGAATTTTGTCAAACTACCTGCTAAGAACAAGTCCTATAGGCCTGCAACACCCCCAGTTTATTGTACTCAAACCAGTTGGAATTATTAACAATAGTATTTGCAACTTGACAGCTTCCTTGTCCATGTTTTAAATTGGAAGAAGGTTATGTAACTTGTGAAAATTTTGTCTCAGGTTTTTTAAAAAAAAACAACCATCTCTCTTTTCTTTTGGACTCAGACCTTCAGTTCAAATGGAAGTCAATAAGCTTGTGAATGAGTCCCAATCAAGAATGCGAAAATAATTTATATTTTTGCCTTTACCTGTAATTATAATATTCATTAAGTCATGATAACAAAAAATTGATGGGAAAGATTAGATATTACAAATCTTATCTCTTTCATTCCCTGCAACTAATAAAAGGATTATTAAATATTTAAAGTGAATGAGCAGTGCAATTAAATGTTCCTTCAAATGAGAAGAATATCATATCATTGGGGAAAAGCAGGCTCCTTAAACAAAGAGCCTGTTTCATTCTGCACAGAAACTCGGGGCTATTCACACATCTTAAAAAATTTAGAACTGGTATTAAAAATAATTATGAAATTTAATTTAAACTGCAAGGACAACCAATTAAGTATCTTCACATTTAAAAGCAAGTTTTAACATAGAAGTACACTAACAACATACCCATTTTTCTAGCCTTACTTGTTTGCATTGTTATCTATTTACTTCCAAATTTCTGTGTTTATATATACATATATACACAGACACTTTCATACACTGTTTTGCATATTTATATATATGCAACCACATATATCATATGTAACACACATATAACCTAAAACATATAATGTATATGGTTCTCTCCGTGTATATATAAACTCACATGCATGTATATATGTACACATATATGTATATAGAGTAGTTACAAAGTCAGATATGGAGTATATATGTGTGTATGAATGTGCTTATGCATGTGTATCCCAGAGAAAGACAGAAATGACACACTGTATAGAATGCTGGACCTGTAGTCAGGAAGAACTGAGTTCCAATCTGGTCTCAGATACTTAATAGCTATATGATCCTTGGCTAGTCACAGTCTCAGCTTCCCCATCTATAAAATGAGAATAATCATAGCCCCTACCTCTAAGTTGTTATGCATATCAAATGAGATAATAATAATAATAAGTACTATAAATATATATACATATATATGAACATTTATTATTAGCATATCATCTTGGACACATTCTGACTAGTCACATAACATTTTAAAATATCCCACATGTTTGATATACTAATTTGCTTGGTTACATTGCAACTGTTGGTGATTTAGGTTGTTTTCAATATTTTCTACTACAAATAATATTCTAACTGTTTGCATAGCTAGTTTTTCTTGATAGTATTATTTTTTTGAGGGGGGAAGATAGGGCAATTGGAGTTGACTTGCCCGAGGTCACATGGTTAGTTTTTTTGTGTTCAGTGTCTGAGGCTGGACTTAAACTCAGGTCCCCTTAACTCCAGGGCTGGTGCTCTATTCATTGAGCCACCTAACTGCCAATTGATAGTATTTTTAAAGTTTATTTCATCATACTGGAAAAAGGATATTTTAAGAATAATTTTCATAGCATACAACCTTTGAATGTAACCATATATATGGTTACATTATTGTAATATGAGGTTCCATTAAGAAAATCCCTTATGAGATAATGACAGATAAAAGAAAATTCCTCATGACAATTTAGATTTAACACTTTTGAATTGATGCTTTTGACAATACAGTAAATATATTTAGTAATTTTTTATCTACAAAGTAACTTGAGCATTTTCAATCTTTTTTTAAAAAAATTAATATGGAAACATTCTGTGGGCAATAGAAATAGAAAAAAAAAACTACTTATAAAATAAGCTTTTATATCTATTAGGAGACAAAAAAAACAGGTTGACCAAAGTAAAAAGAAAACATGATTTAATTATCAAATATTACTTTTTTTTTTAAGCAATTGGGGTTAAGTAAATTGTTCAAGGTTACACAGCCAGTTTGTGTGTGTGTGTGTGTGTGTGTGTGTGTGTGTGTGTGTGTGTGTGT
>NW_027186296.1:91937648-92038237 GCF_028583685.1 Petaurus breviceps papuanus | reverse complement strand
GTGTGTGTGTGTGTGTGTGTGTGTGTGTGTGTGTGTGTGTGTGTGTGAAGTATCTGAGGCCGGAACTGATCCCAGGTCTCCCAACTCTGGGGCCACCTGACTGCCCCAAAGATTACTCTTAATGATAAGAAAAGACACATTAAAATAAAAGTAGCAAGTTAAAAATTCAACCTAAGGATCTTCCTAAAATTAAGTATATGCTTCTGATTGTCTATTCATCCAGAAATTCAAACACACAAAAAAATGACCCCAGTGAAGAAGACACCCCTTTTTCCAGCTCTTCTGCAAATAATCAACTTGGCTAAATCTGTGTACAGATAGCCTTCAGGAAGCTATAAGCTTTAATCTTGTTCCTGACATTGATTTTTCTTCTATTGCCATAGGCCAATTATTTCACTTCCTCTCATTTTTCCTCATGTTATAATTGGGAACATAATGTCTGCATCATACTAAAGAGCAAATATTTTAAAATCACTTTGGGTAGCACTTTTTAAGATTAGAAAGTACTAGCAAGTGCCTAACTTGTCAATGAAGCTTAAATTGATTCACTTTAATAAATCCATTTTACAATCCTTAAAATTCATGATCTAGAAGGCAGCTAGGTGGTGCAGTGAATAGAGCACTGGCCCTGGAGTCAGGAGGATCTGAGTTCAAATCCAGCCTCAGACACTTAACACAAAAACTAGCCTTGTGACCTTGGGCAAGTCACTTAACCCGAATTGCCCTACCTCTCCCCTCCAAAAAGCTAAATAAATAAATAAAATTCACAATCTGACGATGAACTCTCATTTCTTAATTCCTAGTCTGTAAAATCATTACTCTAAATCCACTGCCATCAACAAAGTATAGATTTTGAGAAGCACGACCTTCCCGCGGCTCCGGCTTCCACCTTCCCCAATCCATGTAAAAAGGGGACTCTAAACAAACTTTGGAGCTGCAGAACCCACAAAATGACACAGAGAAGCTAACCTCCCACTGGGGACAGCCCAGCATGAATCCGCCAGCCCAGCATTCTGGTAGCCGAGCCCAGCCCCACACCAGGGCTTTAGCCCCAGGGCGGGCCTGACCAGCCGCCTGCCAGAGGGACTACAGATCAGCAGCAGCTGTGGCCGTTTCCAGATTTATCAACACATAGATGCGAAGGACAAGGTGAGAGGCCAGTGCAGTCTGGACTTTGGGACCCAGTAAGTGGGAGTGCGTGGCTTTTACCCCCAGGGCAAGAAACCGCTGAGACACAGGCACAGCCAGCCAGCCCCACCTGGCGGCTTAAGCTCCTGGCCTGCAGAGTGTAGGGGGACCAAGCACCAGTCTGAGGGGTAATCGCTCTTGCTTTAACCTGCTTGGATCTGGATTGCAGTCTAGGGTGGAGGTCCTGGGGTGTGTGTCCAGCTTGCCGGAGCTTGTGGAGACCTCAGAGGGGGCACCCATCTAATACCTCCGGCAACTGAGAAAACCCCAGCATTTGGGACGAAAACTTCCCTGTCTTCTGGTGGCAGAGTCCTACTGTGGCAAAAAGCCCAAAAGTCAAATCATTGAGTGGCAAAATGAGCAGGCAAAGGAAACAAAGCAGACAGAAGATTCCAACATTACTCTCCTATTTTGGGGATAAGAAGGAGCAAGGCATGGAACAGGAGGAAAACAGTGAAGTCAGAATTCCTGCACCAAAAGCTTCAAAGGAAAATACAAGCTGGTTACAGGCCATAGTGGACCTTAAGAAGCAGATAAGAGAAGTGGAGGAAAAATTGGGAAGAGAAATGAGAACAATGCAAGAAAATTATGAAACAACACTCAACAGCCTGACTGAAGAAAATAATACCTTAAAAAATAGATTGACTCAAATGGCAAAGGAGGCTCAAAAAGGCAATGAGGAGAAGAATGCCTTAAAAAGTCGAATTTGCCAGATGGAAAAAGAATCTCAAAAGCTCAATGAGGAGAATCATTGCTTCAGAATTAGATTGGAGCAAATGGAAGTTAATGACTTTATGAGAAATCAAGATGCTGTTAAACAGATCCAAACAAATGAAAGAATAGAAGGCAATGTGAAATATCTCATGGGAAAAACCACTGACCTGGAAAAGAGATCCAGGAGAGATAATTTAAAAATTATTGGACTACCTGAAAGCCATGACGAAAGTAAGAACCTAGAAAGCATCCTCCAGGAAGTTCTCAAAGAAAACTGCCCTGATGTTTTAGAACCAGAGGACAAAATAGAGGTTGAAAGAATCCGCTGATCAACTCCTGAAAAAAGATCCCCAAAAGAAAACTCCTAGGAATATTATAGCCAGGTTCCAGAATTCCCAGATTAAGGAGAGAATATTACAAGCAGCCAGGAAGAAACAATTTGAATATTGTGGAAACACAATCAGGATAACCCAGGATCTGGCTGCTTCCACACTGAGGGATCGAAGGGCTTGGAATATGATATTCCGGAGGTCAAAGGAGCTGGGATTAAAACCAAGAGTCACCTACCGAGAAAAACTGAGTATCATGTTTCAGGGGAAAATATGGTCATTCAGTGGAATAGAGGACTTTCAAGCATTCTTGCTGAAAAAAGCAGAGTTGAATAGAAAATTTGACATTCAGATACAAGAAGCAAGAGAAGCATGAGAAGGTAAACTGGGAAAAGAAATCATAAGGAACTTATCAAAGTTGAACTATTAACATTCCTACATGGAAAAACAATAATTGTAACTTATGAAACTTTTCTCAGTAGTTGAAGGGATTAGAAATATATATATATATATATATGTCTATATATGAGGGTATGTGGGCATATGAATACATATGTGAACGTGTATATATATATATATATATATATATATATGTTTACAGGTATGCATAGATAGAGGGCACAGGACCAATTTAACAGGAAGGGTTGATACTTAAAAGGTGAAATTAAGAGGTGAGAGGAATATAATGAGAGGAGATGGGGAGAGAAAGATTGGGGCAAGCTATCTCATAAAGAAGAGGCAAGGGAAAATGGTTACAATGGAGGGGAAGAATAGGAAGGCAAAAGGGAATGGGTCAACCTTATTCCTATTGAATCTGGCTTGAGGAGGGAGTGAAATACACACTAAATAGGGGATCTCACCCTCCAGGAGAATGGGGGGGGAGAGCATGAGAGGGGGGATGATGGAAGGGAGGGCAGGCTGGGGGGAAGGGAAGTTGGAAGCACTCACTTTTGAAAAGGAACAGGATCAAAGTAGAGAATAGAACAAGTGGGAGGTTGGATAGAAGGGAGGGAAATATAGTCAGTCTTTTACAATATATCTACTATGTTATTGTTTTGCATTAGCAGCACATGTACAACCTATACACTCACCCCAGTAGGTATACAGGCACTGAGGCATAGAGATCCACTGGAAAAGTTGAAACAGGTATGGGAGAAAATATGGGAGAGAGCAGATTGAAGGTGGGGATATCCTGTGGGACTGCTGTTTTGGGGGGATGAGTGGGGGAAAAATGGGGAGAAAATTTGTAACTCAAAATCTGGCGGAAATGGATAATGTAAATCAGAAGTTAATAAAGCATTTAAAAAAACAAAGTATAGATTTCTTTGAAAATTAATACACAACAGAGCTAGGAATAACTAGTATCATTACTTGGATATTTCTTGTTCATGAAAATTTTCACTTTTTGAATGATCACAATATTAAAAAAATACTCAATCCTCTCTTCCCAATGTGGATGCAGCATGATGCCGGGGAAAGTGAATTGAATATGGGGTAAGAGGACTTTCCCCTTGTTTTTGTGTCACTTTGGATAAATCATTTAATCTCCCTGGGCCTCAGTTTTCTCATCTGTAAAATGAGGTAGTTGGACTAGATGACCACTAAGGGTCATTCCCATTCTATATCTATGGTTGTCAGTCAAATCAATTGATTGATCAATAAGTGTTTACTCAATGCCTAACAGTGCATATATTTATTAATATATACTATTAATAAATAAATATTCATTAAATTAAATATTTATTAAAAACTAATAATAAATAAAACTAATGAATGATAATATTAATCTATAATAATAATAACAGTGCATATAGTTATTAGTAGAACTATAAAAGAAACAAAACAAGTATTACCAGACCTCCTGTCTATGAAGAGTTTGCAATATAGTTGGCAAGACACAAAAAGCCAAGAGTACCATGTAAAGCAATGAGAAACAAGATTGTATATAGCAGAATAGTAAATATTTGCAGTAATATTTGGAAACTCAAACACCAAATTTACCTGAGAACCAAAAGATTATATTATTTAGAGAACTCTTGCTAAAATAGCTTAGATTTTTATCTTTGCAAAGGTATGCGATATTCTTGCTATTACTATGAAATATCTCTTCCAACTGATGTGATTTTGCTTAATCATTATTGCATCACAGAGACTCAGGATTTATAAGGAAAAAATAATATATATGCACACATACACATGTGTATGTATATATGTATTTGTACATATGTGTATACATTTATATATACATATATACACAGAGCCAGGTGGCACAGTGGATAGAATGATGGGTCTGGAATCAAGAAGAACTGGGTTGAAATCCCACCTTAGATACTTTCTAGCTGTGCGACCCTAGGCAAGTCATTTAACCTCTGCTTGCCTCAGTTTCCTCATCTGTAAGATGGGTATAGTAATAGAACCTACCTCCCAGGGTTGCTGTGAAGATCAAATGATTTTAAACTTGTAAAGCACTTAGTACAGTTCTTGAAACATAGTGGATACGGAATGCTTACTTCCTTTATAAATACATATTATGTAAATGTATTTAACTATTTTATAGGTTCTCATTAGCTGTACTTTTTCCTCAACAAATACCTGTCATCCCTACACAGTAAACTCTGATCTAGAAATCAAGATTGTATTTTCAGACACCATCTTCTTAATTAGCTATTCCTTCCTTAATTTTCCTGTCTCTTCCATACATAGCTCCTGCCTCCAAGTCAGCAATAATGATAAAACTACTTCATTATTTGAGAGTTTTTCAGGTGCAACTTTGTAATCCCTAGGATTTCTAGGATATTTTTAGCATTATCAAATCTGCCCCACATAGAGTGGGTGATGAGTTATAAGTAGTAGTCATTAGATTTAAAAGTCTTGGAAAACTCTCATCCCAAGTTTAATATTTTTGTCAGGGACTTGTATGAAGGCAAAGATGGGTCAGTTTACTTAACTTCCATATGACACACACCTTATAGAACTAGGGGAGAAGAGATGTTTAAAGTAGTCTCACTCCTCTAGGTACCCCCCTTTTTAGCCCTTTACTCCCTCCAACTGTGAATAATAGAGGTCATTTCCTACAGGGGGTGCTTTTTTTTTTTTTTTTAAAGCAATCGGGGTTAAGTAACTTGCTCAAGTTACACGGCCAGGTGTTTCTGGGTGGGTGCTAAGTGTCTGAGCCCGGGATTCGATCTCCAGGTCTTCTCAACACTGGAGCCGGTGCTCTTACTCGCTGTGCTACCTGGCCGCCCCCAGGGGGTGCTTTTAAAAAGTAAACAAGTGCTATCCTTTTTAGTAATGATATACCTATGAACTTTCAGAACTATTTTTTTCTGAGGTTCTTGTAAAGGATTTTGCTTATGTTGAGTTCCCATTATAACTAATGACACACATTCATGAGGCAATTTGAAATTTTCACTAAGTAAAGATTCTGGATTCCTTCCTGGATCCCTGTTTTTGAAAAAACAGAATAATATTAAAAGTTGTTTTTAAAGGTAAACTAGACTATACATTGTATCAAACATTCATACTTCTACAACCTTGAGGTCTCTTCACCCACCAGGCCTGGCTACCCTGAACCCATCAACATCAGAGTGCCCCTTCACCCTTGCCTCTCTTCCCTTCCTTACCTTCCTTACTAGCCCTAAGCCACCCCCCTAGGCAGAGTAAGTGACAGGAAAACCCACTATCAAGAGGACAGTCTTCCCCTCTTGCATTCCCTTTGACCTCTCCTCCAGACCCAGCTGCTCAGAATTTATTCCAGCTGTTTGCTCATGTGACTTGGATGGAATGGGAACCACCCACTCTATTTCTCCTGATGAGACCTTTTGAACCACCACTACCTCCAGTAGTCCTCTGGTCTTCACATCTCCCTTGCTCTGTACCTTCCAGACCCTGGGGAGTGTCAGTAACCCAGGGACTCATGGTCTTTGCTACTGATCTTGTTCACGAACCAATAGTGTTTCAGGGCCTTTTCATCTTTGCTGCAGGTGAACTTTCTTTTGTATTCCCAAATTAAATCTTGAGAACAAGTATAGCCTTGCTTTTTCTATTTATATTCCAGTGCTTAGAATTGTACTTAACACATAGTAAAAGCTTTTTCATTTATTTATTCATTCATACTAGTTCTTAAAGAATTAAAGATCAATTATTTTGCAATTTTGCTTTCTATAAGAAATGAAGTTTAGCATTTTGTGCATCTATAAGCAATCACCTAACAGACATATCCACCTCATCACTGATGCTTTATTGCCAAGTTTTCAGCAGGATGATAAAGACAAGATAACAAATTGATCTTAACACAATAGACTTTTCATACTGCCATGATAATATGTAGTGTAGAAAGCACACAATAAAGAGACAAATGACTGTCATGCTCTGGCACCAAAACAGCAGTGTCTGTCTATCTACAAGGCTTTCAAAATAACCCATAGAGCCACAAGATGACAAAAGTCCACACCACTATGACAACTACCAGGTGTATAGTCATGCTGATTCAAATCAGTCCACTGATGATCAAGTTGACAATCCCAATACTATTAGTTCAAATGTCCTAAATTAATATATTATTCTCCAAGTCTATACAATTATATTAGGTTCATAATCCAAAATATGCAGTCTACAAGCTGATTTATGATAACATTCTTCTATTTCCTTGTCTCCTTATCTCTTACTTCTTAACCCAGTCTGTGCTGTTTTCGAAGGTTCCTGAGAATTAGGTTTCAAAATATGATGTCTTGTCAGAGGATGTGATCAATTTGCTAAATCAATATAAGTGTGAGTAAGCTATACATTCTTAATCATATATGGATTTTGCTCCAATGTCATGCCTTTTCAAAGGCTTAGAAAAGTGCAGTGGATAAAGTGCTGGGCCTGCAGTCTGGGAGACTCATGTTTCTGAGTTCAAATCTGACATCGGACATATACTAGTCGTGTGACCCTGGGCAAGTCACTTAACCCTGTTTTCCTCAATTCCTTCATCTGTAAAATAAGATGGAGAAGGAAATGGAAAAACCACTTCAGAATATTTGCCAAGAAAACCCCAAAAGGAGTCATAAAGAGGTAGACATAACTGAGAAATGATAGAACAACAACCAAATCCCAAAATTGTTAATTAATCTATACCTAATGAGGGTAAAGGCAATTTAACAATTATTTTTATTTTAATTATTAATTTAAAATAAAAAATGTACCTCATTCCTAGATCCTCACTAATATGCACCACATTTTCAAACTTGGGCGAATATATAGTTTATATATTATAGGGGCAGCTCAGTATGTATGCATTTTGAGTCTACATCAGATTATATCAGCTTATATTTAGTATTCATTCAATCATAAAGCAATGGAGGCAGCTAGGTAATTTTGTGGATAGAGTGATAGACTTGGAGTCACTGGTGACCTGAATTAAGATTTTACCTCAAAAAGTGACTGTAGTAATTTGCTATACCTTTTTCTGCCTCAGTTTCCTCATCTGTCAAATGGGGATAATAGAATCTACTTTTGCAGGGTTATTATGAGGATCAAATGAGATATAGAATGTAAAACACTGTAAACCTTAAAGAAGTGTATACCTATGCTGATGATATTCATCATTTAAATGGAGTTAAATGGTTTCTAACCAATGGTGAGTTCCCTGGCATATGTTGTAGAATAGTCTATTATATAAGCATTGGACCAGGATGATACTTTATAGATACAGGTTTATTCTGGTTCCATAACTAAATTTCTGTGTGAAAGATGATTTGAAGGCCTCTGATTTATACATATGCTAGTGGTGACAGTTTTATTTATCTTACTAGGTTTTGGTAAAGAGTAATTAAATGATTTACAGTATAAAGTCATCAGGCTACATTGATGTTTATTTAAGGAATTTGAGAAAGTACATGAAACAAAATGTGCAGCAAATCGGAAGACCTGGGATCCATTTGTGTCTGAGACCCCCATTAATATCTTAGGGTCTCAGTTATTTCATCTACAAAATGGGGATAATCATTTTACCTCCGTCACAGGATTGTGAAGATCAAATTAAACACTATATGTAAAGTACTTGGCGAACCTTTAAAGTGCTATGTAAGTGTTAGATACCATAGTCATCATTGTTAGCATCCAGCACCTCAGATACTTGCTTAGCTAGACAAATCACAACCTTAGAGGGATGTCCCTAGCACTCTTCCAGCCTCAAAGGCTAAATAACCACCTTTCCAGTATGTTATAATGGGAATTTTTTTCATGTACCTGAAAGAGATGACTGCTGAGGTATCTTTCAACTTTGCAACTGTAAGATTTGCGGGTAAATTGTAAAAAAAAATACTGATCTGAACTGCTGGAGTGAATTTCCTGAGGTAGGTTCTCCCTATAGAAATCAATCTATCTTTACACAGACATATGTGTATGTATGTATATATACACATATATGTATATATGGTGTATATACACACATACACACGTGCCTAGAGAAAGGTTCAAGGAAACAAGATGTTGTTTTAAAGAAAATATGTACAGAAAAAAGAACTTCATAGGCTTTTTTCAGATGAACACAGGCACCTTCTACATTCTCTTTCATTAATTGTTATTTCTCTTAATCTAGAAGGCTAACTTTTGATTGTCCTTGTCTCTATGTCAGGAGCTTCCAGAAATGTTAATACACAGGAACCTTTTTTCCTTGCTTGCTGAGAGTCAGGATTTACTATGAAGCCAGGCACCATTAGATTAGCCTTTCAATTAGCTAAATTGTTGCACTTAACTCATTTAACTCTCACTAAACCTGGCTGTCCACTCTGAGCAGATGCAGCTCTAGCATGTATTTTCCCTATCTTGATTCCAAACAACGATTTTGGTGACAATTTTTTTCTTTCCATAGAAAGGATAGTGAACATCTCTATCGCATGAAGAAAGTGTTTATTGTAACTTTATGTTTTGCACATGTCTCCTAGTTGGAATCTTTTTGATTTAGTCCTCAGACCTGTGAGAATTTACATTTAATTAGACCTGGGCCATAAAAAATTTCAATAGCTTTCCTTGCTAACTTAAGTTACTTCCTAAGGGAGATGTTTTTTCAGTGACTTTTCACTTTAAAACATTATAACATTTTTCTAACGAACGGAACAAACTGAAACAATCTTTGAACCATTACATGATCATAGACCATGGAAGACAACTGGATGCTAGAACTGGTATTACAGAAAGGAAAGTCAACAGTGATATTTGACTTATACCAAGGTAAGAAGTCAAGTAAACAAACATTTTAAGCACCTACTAGGTGCCAGGCACTGTACTAAATGCTAGAGATACCAAAGACTGGCCATCTCCCCTCCCCCGCTTAAAAAAAAAAAAAAACCCAACCCAGCTCTTGCTCTTAAGAAGCTCACAGTCTAATGGGGGAGAAGTAACAGGCAAACAGTAAGTTTTAAAGAGAAGGCATTAACATTAAAGAGGATTGTGAAAGGCTTCTTATAGGAAATGGAGGTTTAGCTGAACCATGAAGGAAATTAAGTAAGTCAAGAGAGGAAATGAGGAGAGAGAATTTCTGGGCTGTGGGACAGACAGCCAGTGAAAATGCCCAGTCAGACAATGGTGTTTCTGACACAAGGAACAGTGGCCAGTGTCATCAGATGGCAGAGTACATGCAAGGGAGAAAGGTGAAAGAAGACCATTACACTGGAGATCAGGCCATGTCCTCTGTAAGACACTTGCTGGATGTCCCCTCAGTCTTACTGCGCTGTTTTTGTTCCAGTTTTTTAAAAAAAAAATCCAAGTTATAGCTTTGACTCTGGTATTATGAAAGGGGCAGATGCATTCCAAAGCTGTATGAGACTATATAAAAGCATTATTGAGGAGGAAGGATGGAGAAGAATCTTTCCCAAAAGCATTTCATGCCACTGAATTGAGACCAATTCTTGTCTCCATGCTAACAGTGGCTACTAGCAACTTTCTTCTCTAATAAAGTATACTATTGAGTTCTGTGTATCATAGTAAAGGTGTGACCAGTAAAATTACATCTTGTGTGTGCATGGTTTTACCAGGTCTCTCAGGTACAATTTAGGTACAGTCTTTCTGGAGATTCCTTTTGGGGCCAGCCTATAAACTTCTTTGTAAAGTTATTCCCTATAAAATAGAATTCGAACTAAGGGAGTTGAGTTGCCGAAATACTAAAAGAACTATGTCATAAGGTGGGTCCCATGGGCAGCGTACTGAAAACATAGTGAGCCTCTTGTGTATTTCTTCTGTGATTATCACTCTATTGAATTCAGATCCCATATTTCTTCTCTGTGAAATGGTAGAATGAGTAATATAGATGAATCTAAAAAATGGGTTCAAGTCCCAACCCTGTCAGGACTTATACTCTGATCTCAAGTCAAAATCTTACCTCTCTATTACTCAGTACAAATGCACACGCACAACATGTATACATGTATATACATATACACATATATGTATTATTATACATATATAGATATATCCGCATCTATCTAACAAAATACTGAGACAATGTGTTATCTAAGGTCTCTTCTTGCCCTGATATTCTATGATATGATTTTATAATACTAGGAAAAGAAGTTTTATTTACAAGAGTAAAATCTCAAGTTATAAAGTGTTTAAACACTGTTAATTTTCTTTTTAAACATAAACTCACTCTTCTGAGGTTTCCTGCCCATGACGATCTCTCATGGCTGATTACATGGGCCTTAAAATAATTCATTCCAAGTAGCCATTTCTTCCCATTTATGCAAAATATTTTCTGAAAATAATGAAGGAGATATGCTGAAGAAAAAGACTGTGGACAATTTTCCAATCTCCAAATTGCTCATGTTCTTCTAATAGAATGGCATAAGATGCTTTTTAGAGCCAGAGAGTGAGGGCAAGTGACAAAGGGTCTGCAGGATGGAAAGGCAGTCATCAGAAATTCTCAGAAGGTTGAAATATAACTTACTTTTATTTCTGTTTATCTTCATCTTACCAATACACATTTACATAATAATGTACTATACATGTGTATTCATTTTGGGAATAATTGCTTTTAAAATTCAAATGATATATTGCAAAAAAATTGCAACATGATTAAACTGTCATTTCAATTGCATTTTATTGCAAATCACATATATTTACATGGATCTAAATTTTAGAAACAAATGAGTACTGGAAAACGTACATGTATAAATATATATTTAATTGTGTTTATACATACTATATATTTAATTGTGTATATGGACTATATAAATCATATTTAATTTTGTACACAAATTAAATACTGATTTCAAATATACACAAATCATACGTATATAATACATACATGCATATGTATGTATGTGTGCACATACACATATATATTCTGATAGCCATTAATGTTTTTCTTAGGTAAGTGAAACAAGGTAAAAGCCTTTATTCATCAACTGTGAAAATCTGCTCCAATGTGTCAATATTATATTTTCCCCAGATAAATGTTGAAGCAACAGTCTCCTGCATATTCTGCCTAGCTCAGCATTTCATTTCCATGTGCTTTTTTTTTTTTACCAGTCACTGCTCTACTTTGCTTTGGCTTTCCTGAGTTGCAGCTCTTATATCTTCTCTTTGCACAAGTAAATTGACCACCTCACTTTTATTCTATGTTCATCCTCGTTCACAAAGCATTCACTGTAACTAGTTACATTGCACATGAAGAAAAGTGGCTTATGTCATTTACATTATAAATTAAGAGCTAAACAAAGTTTCAAACTTTATTCAAGTACCAGAATAAATGTAATCTTTCACAATGACTTGTAATGTGATATTGACCTCAAGCCACACATTCCTTTGGGGAATACAATCAGTGCAAGGTGGTTTGTTTCAGAAAGCAGTACAGCATTCATGTGGTGGACCAAACTTTGGGGAATACTTCTTTACTAATTCTCATTTATTCAAGGCTTCTAATTGCTCCACCCTTACACATTCCTATAGCAATGATCAATTCGCTCCAAGAGTATGGATGAGTTTTCACCCTCTTTGGGAATAGAGTTTAAAAAGATACTGTATGTGTATATACACATACACACACATTTTACTCTAGCATTGTCATCAATTTATATTGCTTCAATAGCTGTTTTTCTTGACTGACATCTCTAGCTATGTAAGAGTCCTAGATATGCCCTGATGTGAAATTAGTACCACATGTTTAAGTTCTAGGACCCTCCAGTAGCTTCATTTACTAGATTTTGCTGTGAGAACCCCAATGTGTTCACTCCAAGTGATTTCTTTGCCAGCTGGTAGACTGATGACATTTGAGCAAAATGAAATGACTGAAAGAACAGGCTTTAACTGTTGGAAGAAGTCTGCTGGGACTTAAAAGTTATTTAGTATTACCTTTCAATATTAGAAGGAACAAGTGAGATGGAAATAATTTCTAAAGTTTCATAAAAACTGCATATTCCCGTATATTCTGAAGAACTGGGAACTTAAACACACAAGCAAAAATCTGCCCTCAATTATTCTGCCACAGGCCATAGTGTAGATATGAATATGTACATAGCCCATTGTATGTGTACATATGTGTATATATATACACACCTATAACATGTATAGATAATATATATCATACATTATGATTCAATGAATATAAATCAATAGTTATTACTAGCTTATAAGTCTATTCTACCTTCTCTAACCCTTCCTTTTAGCATTTATCATTTAGAAGCATAATTAGAAAATCATTAATAGTAATATAATTAGTAGGAGCTCCTTGGGCTTCTGATGGACATGAGACTATGCATATATTTATACATGTATAACTAGATTTCACAAATAATAATTGATACTCATATTTTTAAAAAATGAAGGGTATATGGGAAAGCCAAAATAAAAAAAGAGAAAGCTTTTGAAAAACTTAACAAATTAGATGTTCAAACCACAAAGACTATTGTCCTTAGAGTCAAAGGTAGTGTCACCGAGACTGACTATAACAGTTGAACCAGTTGTAATTCAAATGACTGAAAAGCATGACCAAGAATCAGGGAAACAACAAAAGTTTGATATGGGAGGCATATGGATCAGCCTTCACATTTCATAATCAAGGAAACAGACTGAGAGAAATGAAGGATTTTGCCTGAAATCACCTATGCCACATCATTTTTTTTTTGCTGTTTAAAAATGTTTATTTCATATCTATTCTTCTTTTTAGGTATTTTATTTTTCCCCAATTATATGTCAAGAAAATTTTTTAGCATTCATCTTTACAAGATTTTGAATTCTAAATTTTTCTTACCCCCTCCCCTCTTCTGAAAATGGTAGGTAGTTTGATATAGTTTATACATGCGCTATCATGTGAAACATATTTCATATTCATCATAATTTCGGAAGAAGAAACAGATCAAAAGGAAATAAAACCATGAGAAAGAATAAAGTAAGTGAAAAAATATGCTTCCACCTTCATTCTAAGTCAGTGTAATATAATATCAAGCAAAGGCAACTTCCCAGGTTCAAAATACCAGCATAGGTGCTCTCTATTTTATTCAGTAACAAACCCAGAACAGAGAAGATCAAAACATGACATCATTCAAAATACAGCATTTACTAAGTGTGATTAAATCATCTCCAAGGCCTACCCCACCCCAGGACTTTCCAATCATTCAATCAATTACAAAGTCTCTGTTCCAAATACTTCTCCACCCCTAGGCTATACCTTAATTAAGTCCACCACAAAGCCCCTCTTCTCAAATGGAGATTAGTTTCCAAACATAAGTAAAATACATTCATTTGCTCAACCATAGAACACAAAAAGGTCAAAAGTTTCCCACCCCTGGATCACAATTGAATCTACCCCAGAGTTACATCAAGTTTAAACACAGCACTTAATACCCAAATGGAGGTCTTTTCTTCATCTTGACACGAGGCAAGTTCTCAGCAATCTTAGTTCCTGGAGAGACAAGGCTTAGCAAGGCCATAAGATACATTGCCAGTCCCTTCATGAATTTATCCTCTGTCTGTAGAACAGTCCTAGAACCCCTGAACACATTAGCAAAGCCCTCTCCCAGGATTTCTGTAAACATACAACAAGAAAATCCTTCTTCAGGGCTTCTGAACCAACAGAAAGGCTCCCAGACCCCTGCAACAACAGTACTGTCCCTCACCAGTGGACAGTATTCACTCTCTGTCTGCAGGACAGTCTCAGGCCTTCTTAACCAAATGCCAGGTTCCAGGACTTCTTCAACAGGACAGTCTTTCACCAGTGGACAAATCTGGCAAAATAACATCAAAACAGACAGACAAAGTACCAGCAAAACAGCCATGTCTCCTCAGTCCTTGGCAGCTCAGGGGGCAGGTCTCAAAAGTCCAGGGCAATTCAAAGCGGCCACCAGCAATCTCTTAGTCTCTCCCTCTCCACGAGGTGCTGCTTCCAAAAAGAACTTCCGCCTCTCTCTTGTCTCTCCAAATCTACATCACCAGCTCCTCCCACTTCAGGACTTTCTTTTCACATCAACAAGCCCATCCCACAGGTGGGATTAACAAACTCTGGGTTTTAATACAATCAATTTGAAAACCAAGCCAATACAGGGGAATCTTTAATTGCCATTACTATCACAGTCAGTTCTTTATCAGATAGCATTTTTCTACCTGAGTCTTTTGTATTTGTCTTGGATCATTGTGTTGCTGAGAAGAGCTCAGGCTTTTATAGCAGTTTTCCAGGTTGTTGACTCTTTTTTCATAATTATCTTGTATCACTCTCATTTCTTTCCCAGATTTCCCTTCTATCTCTCTCATATGATTGTTGAGCTCTCCATGAGATCTTTCTGGGCTTGAAATCACTTTCTGATTTTCTTTAGGTTTTGCCTATAGGTCTTTTGACATTGTTGTCCTCTCCTGGGTTTGTGTCTTGGTCTTCCCTGTCACCATAAGAACTTTCTATGGTCAGATTCTTTTTCGGCTGGTTCCCCCTACCCCTACCTTTTTGGCCTTTTTTTTCCTTTCTTTTATATTTGAACTCTGCTCCCAGGGTGGAAGGCACCTTGTCTCAGGCTTCTTGCACTAGTGGCCGCTGTTTACCTAGTGCTGCACTGATGTTGCCCTGAGGTTCGTGGGCCACCCTCATGTCTGGTGCTGAGCTGAGGGCATGGGGTGGAAGCTGGTTGGTGCTCCTGGAGGGCAGGTTACCTGATACTGAGCTGGGGTCCTAATGGCTGTGTCTGGCATATGATGAGGACCAGTGTGGTGTTTTTCTGTTTCCCAGTGTCTCCACTGAATCACGTTGGAGGTCAGACCTCTAGAGACTTCCTGTTTGCCTGCGACTATGCTGAATTGTGTAGGGGCAGGTACTGTCTGGTGACTGCTTGTTTGCTTAGGTGCCTGTAGGGTAACTGTCTGCCTGTTTGCCTAGGACTGTGCTGAAGCACTTGGAGGTCTGGCAGCTAGAGGTTACCTATTTGCCTGTGGCTACACTGACAAACACGGTGGTTGTCAGACCTGGAGAGTGCACATTCCCCTGGCTATGCCAAGGCATGTGAGGGGTCGTGGTGTTGGAGTTTGCCTGCTGTACTACATACACTGGGGCTCAAGATTTCCCAATGGTTTGCTGAGGTATGGCTTGCTGCTGACTTGCTTCCCATCTTGGGCTGTTTCCCTTTCACCTGAGTGAGATGGACCTTTCTTGCTGATCATTCAAATTTCTTGGGCAAAAATATTGTTTTATCTCTTCTTTTTGCTGACTCTGCTATTCCAGGATTTATTTGGGGCCTCTATTTTATGGTTGTTTGGAGGTGAGTATGGGAGAGTTGCAGTCATTTATTGCTTACTCTACCATCTTGGCTCCTAGAAGTCTACCCATCTGCCACATCATTTAGTCCCCATAATAAAATTATTAAGCAGGCAGAGTGGGAAGTACTCCTGCTATTTAAAAAACGAGGAAATCGAGGGTTTTCCTTAGAATTGATTCCTAGGTCAGAGAACTTTTAATTACATAGTTTCATGTTTTCAGAATGAGGAAGGTGGTTCCCATTATTTATTGAGTTTGTACTTATGATTTTACAACTTAGATGTAGGCTCTTGTTGAATGAAAAATAACCAGCCCTTTGGTCCCTGATTTAAGCAGACTTTCTATTCTCTCAAAGAGAATAAAAATGCTTTCAGTTATGCTTGGGCCTGTCCTTAAGGAAATCACGATGATCATTGCAGTAACCTGATTTTAGCTCCATCATAAGACAGACTTCCTGAATGTCTTTACCTTCTCTATCTATGTTTAGCCAACCAGAGCTGTTTCATAGGAAAGACTGGTTCAATGCTGGTGGACTGACTGTGCTTGTGATCTTGTTGTTGGGAATCCTATCTTGTTGTTTATGGTTGTCTGGCTCCTGGGAGATGCTAATGAAATTGCAAGGACTGAATGGGCCCTGGCATGGATCTATAGGTTTTTGGTTTCATCTAGAGTTTGGAGCCTCACACTGCCTGCCAGTCTTCTAAAGTCTAGGCTGGCCTTATTGAATTGGTTTCATATTTTTCCATAAATCATCATGGCAATGGCCCAGTATGTTTTCTGGGTAACAGAATTCAAAAACAGTTTTTAACCCTTTGGTTGATGAAAATCTCTATCTGCAGGTAGAGTTCCTCTGGTGCAGATGGACTACATAGGCTTCTTTGGGCTGTTGTCAGTCCACAAGAAGAAAGTAATTACAAAACAGGCCCAAAGGTATAAATGTTTGCTTGCATGTTTCCCACCCAACTGTGCTCCCCTTTAATATCCATGCAAAGTGGATGTGGGGGGGGGGTAAAGCATGGTAAAAGGGTATGGCTGTCAGCACCTTTGCTTGTCGCTACTTAAATCTTCTTGTTCTGGCTGCCGGTGTCTGCATCCCAAATCTGCCTATTCAGCATTTCAAGGAGGCTTTTGGACTAAAATGTCTTTGTTTTCTTCATATAAGCTAGTTTCTCTTGCTTTTAAGATTTCTAAATGATTCCTTGAATTACTTGCCTTGATCTCTTGGCAGCACCACATTGGTCTACCAGGGTTTTCTTCAGCAAATCCCCTAAGCCTCCTTATTGGAACCACACATGGGAAGTGTATGCCTCACAATCACCACTAACTTAAAGAAGCTTCTGATTGATTGTCTGGAAGATTATTCATCATTTTTATGGCTTGTTGGGTATCCCAGAGGCCTAGAAGGTTATTATTATAATGGCAGTTTTCAGTTCCATCATCACAGTTAGTTGCTAGGACTAGTTGCTTATATAACTGATTAAAACCAGAACTGTTCCTCTCATTTTTGACAATGGATGTCTCATTCATTTCTGCAACACAACACAAATGACTTGCCTATCAGGGAGATGTTTTCAGGGCTCGATGAACTTTCCCACTCGGGTGGAGAAATTCACCACCACTACTATCACCACAGGGGAGTAGATCAAAAGTGTCCCCAAATGGCATCCATTAATCTATATTATCAGAAGCAATTAATAATGCTAAGAAAAATATTAGAGATAGTTCCATACACGCTTTTGATATGCAGCTTTTCTGAAGAAAGACTATATTTCATATCAAGCCTCTATGTAGTATTATACAATAAGCAGAAGAATATAAGTATTATTGAACTCTAGAATGATTAACCTGAAAGCCAACAGTATAGTGGTTTGTTTGGAAGCAGTTTAATTATGTTTATGAATGTTAAGCTCTCTATATTATTCAGAGAGCATTACACACAGTGATACTTTAATGGCATTGACCATTTGCTTAATTACTTTTAATTTTGACAAAATAATGATTGCTTCTATATAGTTTACATGATAATGATTCATATTACAAGTTTCCTTAAATTAAATTAGAACAGAAAATAGTTATTAACCTGTTAATAGTTATTAATATCAACCTGTGTTTGCTTTTTGGCAACAGGAAGCAAGTATCTGTTAATAAATACAAATGAGTAAATGGAAGGACCAAGAGGAATTTATTAAATGTTTATGATATGCCAGGCACTGTGTTAAGCTGTGGGGATACTAATCTCTGCCGACAAGCTGTTTACAAATTCTAATTAAGGGAGAAAATACATATTGTGAAGTAGTGGCCATGGAAAGGTGAAATGGAGCAATAGAGAAATAGGCATACTCTTTCCAGAAGAAAAATTAATATTGCTTTGATTTTTATTCCTACGGAGAGAAATAGAAAGTGGGAGTGACAGGATTCCCATAGCACTGAAGCATGATTAGGTGGCTGTTATTTCACCAAACAGCACATCCTCAGAGCATGAGTTAGATGACTTTTTGAAGAGTCTGGTTGCAGACATTTCAAAGCAATTATGTGTGTTTATTTGGGGAGAAACTAACCACTAAGAAAATCAAGCAAGGGGTCTTAAAGCGATATATAGGTTTCAAAAGGGAAGAGTATAGAGGGAAGGAATTCTAGGAATGAGGAAACAGCCTATGCAAAGGCATAGAGGTGGGAAATGGAATCTCATGTATAGGAAATAGAAAGTAGCTTAGTTTTGCTAGAATGTGGGAGCTCCCAAACCTTCTTGAGTAAGGGAGTGACATGGTCAGGCCTGCACTTTAAGAAATGTAAGAAAAGGAGATGGCTCCCATCAAAGTGATTTCCTTAAAGTTCATATCTGACTATGTTATCCTCCTACTTAATAAGCTCCAGTGACTCTCTGTCACCTCCAAGATCAAATATAAAATCTTTTATTTGGTGTCCAAAGTCTTTTATAACCAAATCCCCACTACTTTTCCAGCCTTCCTGTACCTTCCTCTGTCCCATCCATGTACTCCTAAATCCAGTGATACCCACCACCTTGCTCTTCCTCGGATACTCCATCTTTCCACTCCGGGTATTTTAACTAGCTGTGGGCCATGCCTGTAATGCTCTCTTTTCTCATCTCCAAGTCCTGGACACCCTGACTTCCTTCTAGTTCCAGCTAATATAATACTTTCTACAGGAACCCTTTCTCAGTCCCTCTTAATTCTAGAGCCCTCTCTATGGATTATTTCCTGTTTATCATATATGTATATACATGCATATATGTGTATACACACATGTATATACATACATATGTGTGTGTAATGTATATGTATGCATACACACAGCTTGTTTGTACATAGTTGTTAACCTGTTGTTGCCTCCATTAAATAGTGAATTCCTTGAGCAGAGGGTCTCCTTATTGACTTTTTTTGTAGCCCTAGCACTTAACAGGGTGCCTGGATCATAATAGGAACTAAATAAATATTTATTGACTGACTGATTACATTATCTCCACCAATATCTCTGATTGGCTGAGATTCCAGTTAAATGGGATGATGTTTGAATAATAGCTATTTTTAATGGAAAATAGTATATAAATATAAGCTTTTAATATCAATAATCATTATCAGGCCAAAGATGGACAGCTTTAATAGGTTTCTACTCTCTCACTGTCTGGCCTCATGATCCTTAGCTAACCAGTGACAATGCTCGGATCGAGGCTTGGAAAGTTGAATCAGTTCTCTTTTCTTTCCCACACAGTGCAAACAAAGCACCAACTAATTGAAAGTCTACTAACTCTCAATTTGCCTTTAGCATAAAATACAAAATTTTTAACTCGTTATTTAAGATGCTCCTTACTTAATCAGCTCCTTTTCTACCTCATGTTAATTCATTTCCCTTTGCACGTGCTATTACAGCCAATTAGAACTACCAGCAGCTCCCCAAATGTAACTTGCCATCTTTTGCCACTATGCATTGGCAGAAGCTGCCTTCCATGACAAAAATGCACTTCCTTCTCATCTCTAATGTTTCATTAACTTGCTTCAAGTTTCTTCTCAAATACAGCCTCTTCTATTTAACTTTCCCTAATTTTCCCTAGGTGACCCTATTTTCCTCCTCCCTCAATATTCTTGGGTAACCTCATGATATCTTAATGGCAAAAACTTTCATTTTTGTCTTTATATCCCCAGTGTTTAACACAATATCTTACATGTGGTAGGCGTATGATAAATATCTATTGAATTGAATTGAACTGTTTTAAAATTGATGAAAGAGAAAAGATAACTTGTAAATACAAGTACAAGGAAGTACTATATAGAATTTACATCTTAGGTTTGTACATGAAATGGGTTATGTAATTCTCAGTTTCAGCAGAGGATGGGGATGTTGAGGAAAAAGGGTTTAACAAGGAATGGAGAAAAGTGAAGATTAAAGATAGAGTCTGACAATACATTCAAATTTATTTTACTATTGTGATACCCCTTCTAGACTACTTCTCCCAACTCACGTTCACACTAATATAATACCAACGACTACTACCTTCTCAAGGTTATAGAGGCCACCCTGAGGAATCAGGGGAGTCCTTTAATACTGTAAGTGATAAACCCTTTTCCAGTGTGCTCCCCACTATTAATTAAATAACCACAGTTAATTAGTTTTGCAAAGGAATATTTATTAAGGTTGTAAACAACAGTTGGTTCAAAATTTCTGGAACACATTCTTCCACAATTACATGAAATGTCCAAGAAGAGAGTAGGCTCAAACTTAGAAATTGTATTCAGCAAAGGTGATTATTGGAAGTAATCCTTGAATGTAGCTTTTTGCTAGGCTTTGAGAGTTAATGCCTTTATAGAGTCTAACTTTACTGTCTTTCCCAAAGAGGTCAGGCTCCATGAAGTCACCTCTCCTGGGTGTGTCTAGCTTGCCCTCCCTCAGCTCCTGGATGGATACTGTTAGTTACTAGCCAAGTCTTTCTGATGCCATGGCAAATGGTGGAAGAGAAGAGTGTTACCCCTCATCTATGCTCTTCTTATAAGTTTTCCCACCACCACTCCCCTCTGGTACAAGGGCAATGGCTTTCCCAGCTTGAGGCACTCTCCAAATTCTCCCATACCCCCATACTTGAATTTCCTTTTTTGATATACATTAACACCTGAGACATGCCTAATTCTTTCAAACAATTCCAATTCATTTCTTATGTGTTATCTAATTTTATCCAATGGTTTAAAAATAATCACTTCCCAAACCCATAAAACAATCTCTTTGCACCTGATTTAATCCTTTAATTGTTTCAACAGAGTATCTAGGAATTATTCAAACCTAGCTTCTATCTTTCATTGATTGCTACTTTTAACTCAATCATAGTGGCATTCTCACCTGGCAAAACAACATCAGGGTATAGAGAAACTTTTTGTTAAATAATGTTGACCAAGCGTTATGGGATACCCCTCTTTACCAGAAAGGACTTTGTGGGAGAATTTGTCCCAAACTGTTTGTGAGGAATATATTGTACTTTTATTCTATTCCACATTAGTGAATACCACTTTTAAAAAGCTCATTAATAATGGCTGGATGGTAATCAATGGGGAACATACTAGAGAGAAGAATTGCCAGTAGTAGAAAACTACTCCCAGTCTCTCAGAGTTACCCATAGATCTCTGAGGGAAGAAGAAATCAGCCACCTTCTGGAGACCATTTCTATCAATGGCGATAGGAGTTAGGAAATAGCCCAGAGTAGTGTTGTGCTTTACAAAATGGGAAAAGATCCTATTCAACATTGTGCCTAGACAAGGAATCCTGAATCAGAAGCCTAGATCCAGGCAAATCAATTTGCTGAGCATTCATTTCAATATTTTTCTTTTTATCAGACAGCATATATTGCCTTTGGTATAAGCAATAGAATGGGGCAAATAGCAGAAGGAGAAAGACTCAGCTTTTCCATCCATCCTCATAGCTCACCAAATGAAAGAGTTATTTTGAATAGACACATTTCAGTAAACAGCAGAGTAAACCTAAAATACAGTGGACACACCTCCCTATAGTCACAGTTGTAAAAGGGCAATTGGATATGTAACCTTCTTGGAAACCAAACACCAGGTGGTTGTAATTTTCCTGAGCAAATCAAAATGAGTATGAAGAAGAGCACCGAAAAGGTCATTGTGTAGGTAGATCTGAGGAACAGATATTTCATGCATATTACTCCACAGTCAAGTGGGAGGCTTGTATTGTTTCAAGCTTTGCTTTACTCAATGAAAAATCTTTATTATCCAACATATACATGCTTATTCCACACAACAGAACACATCGACTGCACAAACTTATGAGTGTAACTCTAAATAAGAAATAATTGCCATGCTTGTGGTAAGCAGTGCCCAGTGGATATGATGTCTTTGATTTCCAAGATGTGCACAAAATGATAGAGTCAGCCTTGAACAGTGGGGAATAGAAAAGCAGCTGATTACAATAGAAATGACACATCGACTCCTGCTTGTGGACCAGTAATTTAAGACTGGAGGCACTTGTTACATTAAAAGTCTGATCAATCCTTCAGTACATTTTTCCCCTTAAGAATTAATTTACAAAAGAAAGTTTTCCCTCCTATTGCTGAGAATCAATATGAAACTGGAGATTCCATTCTTAACCACAACATGCTAGCTTCTAACTTAAGAAATTCTAAATGCAACTTAATCCAGTTATCTTTTTCACTGAGTGCCCAAGGAGTTCAGGTTGAACATTTAAATACTATATGACAATAATCAGTTTGGAAGTTCCTCAAGGCCTACTTAGGTTGTCTTAAAGGCATAAATGACCTGAACACTACCATTTTCCTTCTAAGCAAGTAGATTAAAAAAAGTCTTCAAGAAAATATGATTATTTTTTTCTATTAGCTAATAGAACAATTTCCAGTTCAATGTTGAGATTTCCTAAGAATAGGTGTTCTGTAAAATGTATTTTTTTGTTAAGCAAGAAATTTGGTGATTAAAATTGTAAGATATCACTTTATGAGACAACCTAAAATGTTAAACTATTTGTATGGTAGATTAATATCAAACTTTTAAAAGACCTCAAATTATCAAGAAACAGAGAATCAGATAATTGGCAGCAACTTCTATTATAATACCTTGTCCAATATAGACTCCCAAAAGGAATTCCTACTACGACATGTGCTTAAAGAACTTCAAAGAGGAATAATCTACTATTTCCTAAGGTAGTACTTTTGAATTTTTACATAACTTTAGTTGTTAGAAAGTTTAAGTATATAATAATAATAGCATTTTATATAGTGCCTATTGTATGCCAGACAGTGCACTCTTTTGTGAATATTTTCTCATTCAATCCTCACAACAACCCTCAGAATTATTATTCCCATTTTCAAAAGAAGCATAAAAAGGTCGAGAAATCATAATGTACTCATAAGCTTAAACTGTTTAAATTTCTATATGGGAAGATCATACAAGTAACATCTAAGAAGTTTATCATTATTATGGCAATTAGAAGGATTCTATAGACAGAGGGTGTGTATGTGAGTCAAATATGTTGGGATGAGGTAAAAAAAAAAGGATGGGTAAAAATGAAGCATGTCCTAGGAGAAGGGGGAAAGGAGAGGAAGAATGGGTAAAATTGTCTAACATAAAAGAGCTGTTCAAGGAATACCTTTTAGAATGGAGGGGAAAGTGGGGGGGGGAAGGCAGGCAATGTTTGAACCTTACTCTCATATAATTTGGTTCAAAGAGGGAAATATATATATATATATGTATAATACATACATATATACATACACATGCTCAATTGAGTATGGAGATGTAGGGAGAGAAGGAGTTAAAAAAATCGGGGTGACAAAAGGGAGGGCAAATAAAGGAAGGCAGTGGTCAGAAGCAAAACAGACTTTTGAAGAGGGACAGGGTAAAAAAAAGAGAAAAAGAAGAAAATAAGATGGAGAGAAATACAGAGTAATTATACCTGAATGCAGACAGGGTGAACTCACCAATAAAAGGGAAGTTAGATAGCAGAATTGATTAGATGCCAGAATCCAATAATATGAGGGTTACAAGAAACATAAGTGAAATGGAGAGACACACGGACTTTAAATAAGGGTCTACATCAAAATTTATTATGATTTGTATAAAGTGAAAAAGTCAGTGGCAGCTATAATGATCTCAGACAAAGCAAAACCAAATACAGACATAATAAAAAAAAACAAGCAGGGAAACTACATCTTGCTAAAAGGCACCATAGACAATGAAGTAATAATAATAATTATATATGTGTATATATTTATATATATGTATATATGTGTGTGTGTTTTCACACACACACACACACACACATCCCAAATGGCATAACATCCATATTATTAAAGGAAAAGTTGAATGAATTACAAAAAGACATAGACAGTAAAACTATAGTAGTGGGGGACCTCAACTTCTCTCTCTTTGAGTTAGACAAATGTAATCCATAAAGAGATAAGAAAGAAATCAAAGAGATAAATAGAATTTTAGAAGTGATATGATATGATAGACCTCTTGAAAAAAGTGAAAGGGAATAAAAAAGAGTACACATTTTTCTCAGCTGTACATGGCACCTTCACAAAAACTGACTGTGTATTAGGGCATAAAACCCTCACAAACAAATGCAAAAGAGCCAAATTATTAAATATACTATTTTCAGGGCTGTGAAAAATGGATTAAAATTAATTAGAAACTAAATACTATAATCCTAAAATGACTAAAAGTAGGTAGTGAGGAAACAAAACTATCATCTAAAAAGATTAGATGATATGATGATAAACTTAGAGAAACAACTAAAAAACTAGCTGAAACAATTAACTTCAGCAAAGTTGTAGGATATAAAATAAACCCTTAGGTATCATCAGAATTTCTATATAATACCATCAAAGCCCAGTAACAAGAGATAAAAAGAGAAATTTCATTTAAAGCAATTACAGACAATATAAAATACTCAGGAGTCTACCTGGCAAGACAAACTCAGGGAGAGGGTCAAAGAACAAATCACAAAAACAAATCAATAATTTCATTAAAGAGGATAACAATATTGAACAACATTCGAAAATTTGTTGGATGCAGCCAAAATGGTATTTAGGGGGAAATTTATAATTTTAAAGGCATACATAAATAAAAGTGAGAAAGGACAGATTAATGAATTGGGCATTCAACTAAAAAAAAACTAGAAAAAGAACAAGGTAAAAATCTTCTTAATTAAAGTCCAAAATTGAAATCTTTTTTTTCCTTTTTTTTTGGCTTTTTGGAGGGGGGAAGGCAGGGCAATTGGGGTTAAGTGACTTGCCCAAGGTCACGCAGCAAGTGTTGAGTGTTTGAGGCCTGATTTGAACTCACGTCCTCCTGACTACAGGGCCAGTGCTCTATTCACTGTGCCACCTAGCCGCCCTGCAAAATGAAAATCTTGAAAACCAAGAGAGACTAATGAAATTGAAAATTAAAAATTGAACCAATAGATAAAAGTAGTGGCTTATTTTATTTAAAAAATAATAAAATATATAAACCATTGTTTAATTTGATTTATAAAAGAAAACAACCAAATTATGAGTATCAAAAATGAAAATAGTGAATGCACTATCAATTAAGTTGAAATTAAAGTAATTATTAGGAGTCATTTTGCACAATTATATGCCAGTAAAACTGCCAAAGTGAAATGGATAAATATTTATAGAAATATAAATTACCCAGATTAGCAGAAGAGGAAATAAAATGCTTAAACAACCTCATTTTGGAAAAAATATATTGAACAAGCTATCACTGAACTCCTTAAGAAAAATCCCCAGGACCAGATGTATTTACAAGTGAATTCTACCAAATACTTAAAAAACAATTAATCCCAATGCCATATAAACTATTTGAAAAAATAAAGATACAGTTCTACCAAATCCCTTTTATGAGACTAATATATTTTTGATACCTAAATCAGGAAATATAAAACAAAAGAAAACTATAGACCAATTTTCTTAATGAATATGGAGGCAAAAATGTTAAATATCATACTCAGAAGGAGATTACAGCAATATATCACAAAGATTATATGCTGTTACCAGGTGGGATTTATACCAGAAATGCAGGGCTATTTCAATATTAGGAAAACTATATGCATCATTGACTATATAAATAACAAAACAACAAAAATCATATGATTATCTCAATTGATTTAGAAAGAGTTTTTGACAGAATACAACACCCATTTCTTTTAAAAATTCTAGAAAGAATAGGAATTAATGGAGTCTTTCTTGATATGATAAGTAGTATCTACTGAAAAAAAAATCTACCTAAAAATGATAAATAGTGTCTACCTAAAACCAAGAGCAAGCATTATTTGTAATGGGGATAAACTTGAAGCCTTCCCAATAAAATAAGGGATGAACCAAGATGTCCATTATCACCACTATTATTCAATATTGTATTAAATAAGTTAACTGTAACAATAACAGAAGAAAAAATTAGGCTAAAAGTAGGCAGTGAGGAAACAAAACTATCACTTTTTTAGATGATATGATGATAAACTTAGAGAACCCTAAAGAATCAACTAAAAAACTAGTTGAAACAACTTCAACAGAGTTATAGAACATAAAATAAACCCCTAGGTATCATCACCATTTCTATATAATACCAACAAAGTCCAGCAACAAGAGACACAAACAGAAATTCCATGTAAAGAAATTACAGACAATATAAAATATTCAGGAGTCTATCTGGCAAGATAAATTCAGGGGCTATATGACAGAATTACAAAGCACTTTTCACACATAAAGACAGATCTAAACAATTAGAGGAAATATTAATTGTTTCTGGGTAGGCTGAATCAATATAATAAAAATGACAATTCTTTTTTTTTTAAAGCAATCGGGGTTAAGTAACTTGCTCAAGGTTACACAGCCAGTTATTTCTGGGTGTGGTGCTGAGTATCTGAGCCCAGACTTGATCCCCAGGTCATCCCGACACTGGAGCCAGTGCTCTTACTCTCTGAGCCACCTGGCTGCCCCTAAGCAATTGGGGCTAAGTAACTTGCTCAAGGTTACACAGCCAGGTGTTTCTGGGTGGATGCTAAGTGTCTGAGCTCGGGATTCGATCTCCAGGTCATCCCGACACTGGAGCCGGTGCTCTTACTCACTGTGCTACCTGGCCGCCCCCAAAATGACAATTCTATCTGTTAATTTACTTATTCAGTACCATTCCAATAATACTACCAAAGCATTATTTATAGAGCTAGAAAAAATAAGAGAGAGAATTTGGAACTCAAAATTAGCATAAAAGAATCATTTTAAATGTAATGGGTAATATTTAACAAAGCAACTAAAATACATTAAAAAGAAAGATGTAATGTTAATGATAACCTATAATATCTAAACAGTCTACAGGACATGAAGAAATAAAAGGAATGTTTTCCCCTTGTTGGGGAAACACAATTCAGAAACACACAAAAAATTATATACTATAAACAAAATCCTGTTTCAAGGCCTCATCACGATGTGGAAGTGACCATGGAGTCTTAAAGTATAAAATGGTCTTCAGTTCATTGTGGACCCTTTTCATTTCTGTGCTGAGGAATGAGGAGGTAGAAAAAGGGTCAGAAGATGTAAAAATCCATTTTTTTAGGCTGGCATTATACATTAACTTAACTGTCAGGACTCTAGATGTGAGGTCCTTGTCCAATCACCAACAAGTGAGATACTAGTAGAATGGAATCACATTTGTCTTGACAGTCTCACTAGAAATGAAACCAAGACGACAAATTACCACTAAATGTAAGGTTGACTGACAGTTTCTCCTTGGAGAGGCAAATAATGGAGCTGGTGTAGTTGAGTTTATTGTGTATCTAAAGGCAATGAGATATATAATTCTGAGGAATATTTGGCCATCTCATATTGCAGTGCTCAAGGTAAATATTTTATAGAAGATCACCATGGAAATCATTGCAGTTTATGCCTCACTCTCTGTTGCAGAGAATGATGAGGCAGACAAATGCTATGAAAAATTAAGTTAAGGACCTCTAATTTAAGTCAACATATATTTTGATACTTAGACAATGTGGGAGTAGATGAGAATAGGGAAAAATGTTGGAAAAAAATTGTTCAAGTATAAGAAATGAAAGAGTTAAAAGGTGAATAGTTTGTGAAGATGTCTTATAGACTGTTAGAGTGAATATTTTCTTTATGACAAGAATCAGAAGGTACTAGACTACGAAAACCCTGAAAATCAGCACCAATACATGAAACTGATTATAGTTTAATAGACAGGAATTGATTAATTTCCAACGTGAGAGCTATTCCTAAATCAGCTATACAGTTAGCCTTGTTAAAGAAAGTATCAAAATTAATATAAAGCTAGAAGAAAGAGAGATATGGGAAAACTATAAGGCATAAAAGGAAAACAATGCAACCTGATATATTAACAAGTTATTAATGCCATAAATAGAATATCAATGGAAGAAAGGACAAAGATACAGGATAAAAAATGTCTTATATATGTTTGAATGATGCAAATCAGTTGCCACAGTGAAGAGGCCAAAAAAGCCTAAACATTATTTTCATGAGCAAACACCTGACTAACTAACCAAATGAAGTGGAATGGCAGCCAAGAGGCAGCATTAGTTTACATGGATTATAAAATCATTTGTAAAATCTTAAAGAGAAGACTAGTTGAAGTTTATAAATGATTGTCTTATAAAACAAAAACATGTAGTGAATACAATATTTCAGCATCTTGTAAGTAAACTTTTTAAAAGGTTATTGATTTGTTAAAGCAAAATACAACATTTTCCAACAGTGTTCAATAATGTGTTCCCCTGGCAAACATCAAAGTTACATCTGATTCTTTGAAAGATATAACAACTGAGATGATCTTATTTTATGGCCATTATTATTATTTTTATGATCGTTGTTATGATCATTAATGTCAGGCAAGACATAAAACAAGGAGGCATATGCTTGCCAAAAGTTATCACTAAAACTTACATGAACTGATGCTGAGTGAAGTGAACAGAACCAGGAGAACATTATACACAGTAATAGCAACATTTTGTGATGACTGACTTTGATAGACTTAGCTCTTCTCAACAGTACAATGATCTAAGAAGATTCTGAAAGACTCATGATGGAAAATGCTATCCACATGCAGAGAAAGAACTATGGACCCTGAGAACCAGGAGAACATTATACACAGTAATAGCAACATTTTGTGATGACTGACTTTGATAGACTTAGCTCTTCTCAACAGTACAATGATCTAAGAAGATTCTGAAAGACTCATGATGGAAAATGCTATCCACATGCAGAGAAAGAACTATGGACCCTGAATGCAGATCGAAGTCTACTATTTTCACTTTTTGTGGGTTTTCCCTTTTGATGTTTCTTCTTTCTCAACATGACTAATGTAGAAATGTGTTTAACATGATTGCACATATATAACGTTAGAACCAAGGTAAAAGGTAAAATGTCTATTCGGCCCCACCAAAAACTACGTCATGCCTGGGTTTCTTAAGAATTAAACATCTAACTACATCTAGGCCAGTCCATAAAGGCAGCTGTGAAATGCTGAACCCTTGTATGCCTGAAATTCCTGCCTTGGGGCTGTGGTATGACTGGTGATTGCCCCAGTTGCCTGATATGTTGAGGTTTGGGTTTCAGCCACACCACTTCATTCCACAAAACTTGTCTTCACAAGCTTCCATGCTGCTGTGTACAACTCTTATCTCTCTCTTTTCCATTTGCTCATTTTGGAAGATAATCAAATAAATTCTATCATAGCTTCTGGTAAGGATGTATAATCTGCTCCCTCATGACTCCATTAACCATTCTTGTAACTCTCCAAACCAAAGTATCCCTCTATGGATTTTATATATTTAAATTTATATATATATATATATATATATATATATATATTTATTTATTTATATATCCTCCTTGAGGATAGGGATTGTCATCACTTTTGTATTTGTTTCCCTATCACATAGCACTTGGAGCTTAGCATGCACTCAAGAAATGCATTTTCAGTTATTCAGTCATTTGTTGCATTTCTTAGGAGACAATAACAGGAGTTGTTATTGCTGCTGCTTGTTAAATTTTCTGTCAGTCTATGCTTGGAGTTTTTTGTGTTTAATATTTCTTTGGGCATAGATAGCTCTTTAAACTAATCTACATTGGATACTTAGTGTTTTTCTATTCTCCCCTTCGGGGAGACCATAGACATGAGCCTTAAGTAATATATACCCTAGGGGCTCTGGGGTTGGTGTGTAAAGAGTCTGACACCTGTCTTTAAAGGGCAGACTTCCCTAGAATGGAAATAGGGCCACTGTGGATTATATGCCATAGAATGCCTTTTGGAGACTTATGGAGAAACAGTTTAGTGTTGAAATATTTGGACATTTTGGTATGATGAAGCAATCTCCTGCTTGCCCACTCAATATGGAGAAACATTCATTTACTAGACTTTAAAAATGAGTACATTCTCTTCTTTCCATTTGCATAGCAAGAGTCTTTTGAAGAGTATGGACCCATAGGAGAGGTTACTTAGTAGAGAATGAGAGGCCTGGCAGCGTGTATTACTGTGATATAAATATCTATAGATCCATGATCTTAACAATATGAACACTTTCTTTAACAGTACAAATCATAGAACATTTATGCCTTCTCATGAAATCGTCTTATATGTCCTCCTACAAATCCTTCATTAACAATTTCCCCAACATACTGGAAGTCTGCCTCTAGGTCAGTGTTTCTTCACCTTTTAGTATGTCCTATATCCTTCTGGCAGTATCTTTTGATTCCATCTGACCCCTCAGAATCATGCCTTTAAATGCATAAAATAAAATACTTAGGATTACAAAGGAAACTAACAATATTGAAATATAATTTTCAAAATATTTATAAAAACCAAAATTCATGGATCTCAGGTTAAGTAACCCTGCCTAGTCTGTTGTTATTGTTGCTGTTCATAGTATGTCATGGGAGTACAATGGCAAGCATGAAGCTGATCAGCTCTCTTCCCAAGATAAATTTTGATCCAAGACTGTGGGTAAGAGTTAGTGTCCTGATGGACACCCCACTCCATCTATCAGCAGGAATGGACACCAATTGAATAGGGATAGAGATAGTATCTGTGATTTCATTAATAGAGGGAACACCCAAGTAATGAAATTTCCATACCAATGCAGGTCAACACACTCTCTGCAAGGCATAGCATTCAAGCTATCTGGAGTACTGAGAGGTTAGATGATCTACCTGGGCAGCACTGCCTGTATGTGTCAAGTGTTCCTGGTTCTACAACTGATTCTCTATCCACCACTCCACAGAGCCTGTCATTATGAAAGGCTATTAATAAAATTTGGTATGAAGACAGTTATCTGAATTTGGAATTTTCTTAGCTTTGCCTAGGCTTTTTTGGAAAGAGAGTACAATTGATTGGGCATATAAGGTTAAGGAAAGTGAGGAATCATGGATAAAGGTGGGATTATGAAGCTGGGAGACTGGAAGGATGGTGCTTTTGCCAGAAACAGAGAAGTTTGAAAGAATGGTGGGTTTGGGAGAGTGGGAGAAAATTAGTTCAGTTTTGAATATGATGAATTTGAGTTGTCCCTGGGATGTACAGTTTGAAATATTCAATGGAAAATTGGTGATGTGGTACTGAAGGAAAAGAAGAACTGTATGCATCTTATTCTCAAAATTCCTCAGTATTCCCTAGCTCTTGGGGCTTCTTCCTCACTCTAGATAGACAGGGTGAGGGTGGATGTTTGGAGAGCTCCTTGCAGATCCTAATTCAGGAGGGGGATCAGGATAAATCCCTCATCATTTCCCACCTGGCTTCTGGACTTCATTATGTTTCTGTCCTAGGTACCCCTACTCCCTTCACTGTCCCCCCTTTCAGCTTCTTTTCATGAGTAGTTTTCATACATTAGATTGGAAATTCTTTAAGGGGAGGGACTATCTTTTGTCTTTAAATTGTTATCTTCGGTGCTTAATAAATGTTTGTTGACTGACTTACTACACAAAGCTGTGTATCATCTGTATAAATATGATAGCTAAATCAATGAAAGCTAACAAAGTTACTAAGAAAGTATAGCCAGAGAAGGGATAGGAGCCCAGGACAGAATCTAAAGGATTGATATAAATAATGACCCAGGAAAGGAGGCTGAGAAGGGGCAGTTAGACAGGTAGGAGGCTATTACCAGGAGAGAGTAGTATCATAAAAACCCAGAGAAGTGAAAATATCTAGGTATGGAGGATAGTTAACAGCTTTAAATGTAGCAAACAGTTAAGGAAGATGAAGACAAACTAAATGCTACCAGATTTGGTAATTAAGAGACCACGGGTAACTTTGGAGAGAGTAGTCTCTTATGAGTTATGTGACTGAAAGCCAGACTGCAAAGGGTTAAGAAGTAATTGAGAGGAGAGTAAGGCAGAAAATGATCATTATTAATTGTCCACTATATGCCTGGTACTGCCATTTTACAAATATCTCAGCTAATCCTTGTAACAACTGTGGGAGGTAAATAAGTAATATCCCCATTTTACATTGAGGAAACTGAGGCAGACAAAGTAAGTGTCTGAGGCCAAATCTGAAGTCAGATCTTTCTGACGTCAGGTCTGGTGTTCTATCCTTGGTGTCGCCTAGTAAGGAAGTTATGCCATGGATATCACAGAAACCAGCGTTTAGGGGCAGAGGTTGACCACAGTGGAAGAGGTGTGGGTTGTTAGAAGAGGACACTGCTGGGATAGTATTGAGACAGATGGGGATTTCCACCCATGTATTCATACAATGTTAGGTTCACTTAATAAATGCTAAAACACGCAGTAGCTTGACTGACATACATGATATCCTACACTGAAGGAAATGAGTATCTTTCTAACACTGAACTTTATCTTTCAGGATTCATTTACGAAGTAATCACCTTTCCATACAAAACATTTATAAGAATAAGCAAAGGCCAAAGGCCAAGGAAATGTATTTGGTTGCCAACAAAAAGGATGGATTTTTCATATGAGAAGGCTTGTAATAAGCATAAAAATTTTATCAACCCACATTAATTTTCTACCAGCCCCACTCCCTGCACTGGTTAGAAGATGAATGAATTCTACATTTGTAAGTACTTAGTCAGCATAAATTATTACACACATATTTCTCTTCAAGAGTCACAGGAAACTAAGCTAGTAGTATATGGACTGTGTTCAACTGGGCTAAAATAAAATGGCCCTGACTATGTTTTTTATAAATGTCTTGAATAAAGTTTATAAGCTCCCATCCACTAATCCTTCGAAGTAATCCATGCCAATGACCTTAGCAAACATCCATAGCCAATCACAGTTTAAATGTTGCCCTTCAGCAATTCTTTTGCTAACATTTCTGCTTAAATTTACAATAACATCTATGATAATCTCCTGTAGGTTGCTGATGCCTGCAATCTAATTGGAAATGATGGAAACCATACCTTCAGAGAATAATGAATCAGATCTGGCAAGGCTTTCTCCAGTTCTAACAAATGAAGATAGGAACTTGCCTTCTGAATACATGTAAAACAGCATACAATGCCATTGTAAATAATGTGTCCTGCTTTGTTTTTAAACTAAGATTATATATTTTCTCCCCATGACTTTCTCCCTTCACTCCTCCCCCAACTACAGGAATATAGCCAACACTGCAAGCAGTAGCTTTAATCCTGTAACTCTATTTTCAACTTTTAAAACATGGAGAAAGGGGGGGAGGGGTTGATAAGGGTGGAGGACAAGGGAGAGCTTATCCTGACAAAGCAGATGTGAAAGAATCTGACAAACTAGTGAAGATTTTACCAGAAGAGCTTTGTTATGCTTGTATTCAGAGGGCAGAGAAAGGAGTTTAATGTGAAGAAAATATTTTTAACTAGAGCTGTCTCAAAGTGGAATGGCCTATCATGACAAGTAATGAGTTCTCTATCCCCAGACATCTTTAAGCAAGAGCCCTACTGTAAGGCCGGTGAGGTCTGGAGCTAACAGGAGTGCACGTGGTTGCCTGGGGAGGGCATGTGAGGGGCCAAAGGTCACATGAGCGCTGCTAAGGATGCACCACTGGACGGGGTCTCCAAAAGTGCTGAGTTGGCATCACGGGGTGAGGCCCTAGTGTTTCATCATGGGATGGTCACATGGTAAGGTGTGGCTTGGCTTTCCTCCTCCTCTTCGGGGCAACGCATGATTGGCTCGCTGTGGCCCGGATGAGTGAAGGGGAGGAGCAGTTGGCAAAAGTATTTAAGGGACGACACGGAAGGAGGAGAGAGGCAGTTGGGAGTAGTTGGGGATGGAAGATGTAACCTCGAGTCCTTAATAAAAGAAAGGCGTACCTTCCTTGGATTCTAGGATTCTATGGAGTCATTCTCCAGCGATAGCTGGAGCCGGAGACGTCCAAAGCCTGTTGAGGTGAGTATACCTACCCACACAACATAGCAGAACGCTACACCCTACAAACAGTAGCTAGGGATTCTAATGATAAAGATTTTTATTTGGGTGCATATCGGACTAGGTGGTGATCCCTGAGATCCTTATATTCAGTTGGGCTGGGTTGTATGACATCATGATATCAAGTATTATTACATGAGTCATATGTGAAATTAAAGAAAATTGAAGGGAAACAAAGTCATAAAGATGGAGAATGATAAGCTGGTGTGTGTGCCAGGATCCCTCATGGTCAACTTAGAGGAGGATATTTGCAAGAGTCTCACAGTTTTTTGGGCTGTGTCCTACTCAGGCAAGACCCTTGGTAGTTTATGTTTTATACTGAAATGGTTTGAGACACTCATATTTTTCAACAGCAAACACAAGGAGATTTACTTGGCCATATTAGAAAAAGTCACATCCTCAACTGGAATATACAATAAGGTTACCAGGAGTGGATTTAGTTGAGCAAATCACAACTAGAATCATCCTGCTATTCACCTTCCACATATCAGAGAATAACTGATTGCCTGTTTTGCTATCTGGTGACCAGAAGTGATATCAACAGCTTCTTAGCCAGTCAAATCTCAAGGATGGTCTCAGTTCATCTTAAGGAAAAACTAGCCTAATTTGGATAGTAACAGAGGTTAATATATCGCTCCTACAACACACAGTATAGACAAGCATGGATGGGTTGTGATCTACATGTTTTTAGGGAATAGTGATATCAATGATATGACAGATCCATTGGAGAACTTTTGTATGGAGCCAAGGGTGCCTGGTTTTTAAATCTTATACTATAAAACAATATAGTATAAAATTGACAAAGAATGAGTATTTGAAAATGAATAAAATAAATTAAATAATTTGATAGTAAAATCAATTCTTTGAAGGCTCCCATAAGTAATTAAAGGATGAGCTCAATAGGCTTACCATAAGCCTATTGATGGCTCTCCACTTAAGGAAACACCTGAGCATTAACAAGAATGAGAAAAACAGTATCTGAAGAGTCTTTAGTTAAATAGAAACATTATTTTAAGGGCCATTATATGTTTAATTATTCATATTTCATTTAGATAGAGACAAAATTGTCTCATTTACTATGCCCTTGTATTTTTTCATTATTGGTTAATCTCTTTAATCAGAGGTCAATAAAATAATGGACATTTGAGATTGGTCTCAGAGAACAACTAGAATCAGAAAATCTCCCTGTAGGTTTTCCTATAGAAAATATCCTAGTAAGATTAAAATAGTTATTTTGAGTAGAAATTTCATGACAATGTAATGAAATACTTAAAATGACCACATTTAACTACTTATGCAATCCAATTTCATTTATATCAAGACCAAGGATGAAAGTGATAAAGTCTGCCACCTAGTGGCCGATATAGTACAAGTTGTATGTCTTTACTTGCCAGGGTCTTGAGTTGAGACTTTTGGTCTTGACTTTAGACTTTTGAAATCATTCCAAAAATACAGAACAATGTTAGATACTTATTGCAACCTATACCTTTCATAGCAAAACCAAAAAACTGTGATCGAAGAACGTAAACATATGAACAGACAGCTCTCAGGCAACTTCAGGGATAGGAGAAGGTTAAATCTGGGATTAGGGTAATACAGAAGAATTTAGTCAAAACTGACATTGTCTTGTGCTTTTATGGAATTCAACCATATTTTGTCTTGTTAAAACATGAACAACTGGCCTTCCATGTGTAAAATCCACTGGAACCTAGTGGTTTGGAATACTGAGTTCAAATATGAAGAGTATGTGTATGAGGCACAATTTCAAATTTTATATGTATATTTACAGTGAGTTCACATAATAGTTTGAGTTTCTTAAGTGAAGGGATTGTTTTGTTTTGTTTTTTTCTTTTTTGCCTTTGTTAGCATCCTCAGAACTTAGAACAGTGTCTGGCATATTGTAGGGACTTAATACATGCTAGCCAATTGAATAATTGATGTTGTAAAAAAAAAAACCATAGCTTCTAAAATGATATCTCTTTTTGGGAGGGGGGAAGGCAGGGCAATTGGGGTTAAGTGACTTGTCCAAGGTCAAACGGCTAGTAAGTGTGTTAAGTGTCTGAGACCAGACCTCCTGATTCCAGGGCAGGTACTCTATTCACTGCACTACCTAGACACCCCTAAAATATATTACAAAGTTAAAAAACATAACTAACAAAAATGTATGCATTTAATGCTCCTTAAAATTTGTCCACTTGTACAAACTAGAGGGTAAGACTGCCTCTCCTCCCCCCACCCAGAGTCTTGGCAAATGATTTCTCATAGGTTCATCATCAATATATGCTTCAGAATATGAAATATAATTCAGTTTAATTCCATAGACTGCACAGCTACTTGGGTTTGATTATCTATACCTTACTTTCAAAAAAAATTACATTAGAGAATAGAGCACTGGCCCTGGAGTCAGGAGAACCTGAGTTCAAACACTTGACCTCAGACACTTGACACACTTACTAGCCGTATGACCTTGGGCAAGTCACTTAACCACAATTGCCCTGCCTTCCCCTCTCCAAAAAAAGCAAAAAAAAAGTTACCATCTAAAAATTTATCAGTTTGTTTACATCATGTTGTATAAAAACATGAGCAGGAGAAAGTGGTAGACATAATTTCTCACCTCTCCCTACTGGTCAGACATATACATATTGTTAGGAAACTGTCATCTGAAGGTGTTTCCATTTATGGGGTGAAATGGTTTCATCTTAGGACAGGCAGAGTACTATAGTTTTCACATCTAATGCTCTGTTTTCAAAAACTTAGAAAACCTGCTCAAAATCACTCATATTAAGACCAAAGGGAAACCATACCTCCAAGTAAAGCACTTTTCTTGTCATCAACTATGTAATTTGACTTGATACTGAAGGATAATTTTACTCCCCAAATGCTTATTAAATACATGAAGTATTCCTTATAATTTGTTCTAATCCTTCAAAGAGAGTGTTTCACCCATAAATGTTATGATTATCGATGATCACTTAAAGGTCCTTATTCAATCTTAAACCTATAGTATGCCTAGTGGAGAGTTCCAAGAAATGATGGAGGAACTGGAAATAAGCTGAGAATTTAGTCTGAAGTAAGAAAGGAGGGCAAGAAAGTAAAGAGATGTCACTGGTTTGGGAAATCCATCTTTCTCTTCATCTGCAAATTTCAGGATTTACTAAGGACACTGCTGAAGACTGGAACTGAATGGGATTAGGAGAACAAATCATACAATCACAATAAGACTACAAAGAAAACAAATTTGAAAGACTTTAGAATTCTTATCAATGCAATGATAAACTGTGAGTTCAGAGAACTTAAGAGGAAACAAGTACCCACCTCCTGCCACAGACAAAATAAATTTAAAATGAAGAGGCATACACACATTTTCAGGCATTACCAAATAGGGACTTTGTTTTGTTGGACTATGTATTCTTATGATAGGGGTTTTTATTTTCATTCATTTTAGTTGTTCAATCAGGAGGGTAGTAGAAAGGATAGATTATTAATAAATATAAAAATAAATTTATTTTTAAAGCAGGAAGCAAAAAAAGTGTGTTGTTGGGGAGCGCTGATGATAACTCTACCAACTGGGTCAGAATAGATTCCAAGTATTGACCTAAAATGTTCTTATTCACACTTTGAACAAAAGGGAAGAATTTGAAATTCACCATTCTACTACCATCAGAACCATTTTGAGAGAGAAGGAAGGTGGAACACAGAAGGTTAGAACTTTAAGCTAAAATTGTATAGATTATTGATGCTTCTGTCCAATCAGGTATTTAAGGTCCGTGTACATCTTGCTCTTTGTCAGAGTGACGTATTATTCCATACAGACCCTGAATCTGATTTCCCTGTTATCCCTGTGACCTCTAGCCTTCCTAATTTTGGCCTAGACAATGGGTCTCTACTCTCAAAACATCAATTTCTGCTTGCTGTACCTACTTCACTCTAAATCCTGGTTATTTGTTTCTAACTCAACTCTGATAACCCGACTTAATTGTTCTTTTTGCTCGATGGTTTGTGTTAGTGTTCTTAACCCTGAATTTTAGCTTGACTCCAAACAAACCCATCACAGAATTTTAGTAAGAAGAGCCATACTCTTTCTCCTAAGAGTAACCAGACTTCTGCCCATAAAGATATAGGCATAATTCTCTGGGTCTTTAGAATTTGATGGCATTTCATTTCTATGCATTATTTAACACACTGACCACATAATTGTACACCTTCAGATTCTCAAAGAAACTAACCAGAAACTTAACGGTTGTTGGAAAAGTTGTTGCTTCTTATAGTGTGATTTTCCATGTTTACAAATGTTACTGTGAGGTTGATTGCATGACCTCCAATTCCTCTCAGTCTGGATATATGTGGAATCTATTTGTGGTTAACCTTTCTTTGTCCTGTTTATCTCTGATTACAGCTCTGTATCTTTGACTCATGGGATACAAAATGCCTCTGGTCCAAATAAACCAACTGACCCATATCATCAAGTACTAGCCTCAATATTTTGTTGACATTAAATGGAAATCCCAATTTAACTTGTAACTCCCTGATTCAAGGTCTTATGAATGATGTCAAAACCAATAAGATATATGAACATGGTAAGGAGCTAGCTTGATTTCAAACTGCACCTTTGCCTTTATTTTCTTGCAAAAATTGCATGATCACAGCTGAGTTGGAAGGTCCCTCAGTGGCCAAGAGGTCCTGAAGAGGATTAAAAAAAAAATCTGCTATAACTGGTCATCAAGTCTCCACTGGTTCATATCTATTGTGTTGGAAGATAACTCAGAAGTCCTATGAGACAGCGTGGCACCAGAGAAAGAGCATAAGATTTGGAATCAGAATACCAGGATTAAAATCCCACCTTTACCATTTACTATCCATGTGACCTTGGATGAATTAATTAATCTCTCTGGAACTCAGTTTCCTCTTATTAAAAGGAGGAAATGATAACCCATATGAATTCTGGATCTATTAATATTTTTCTTCCTTTGCTGTTGGTTGTTTCTTATAATATCTGGCAAACTATACATACTGCATTTTTATCCCTTGCCCTCCATTTTTATTTCAAAGTCCTTTGTCATATTCACAAGACTGCAGGAAAATGTATTTTTACTAGCCCTCATTAGTTACACTCCTTTTCTGGCAGAGAAACCATCATTTCTATATTTTACGCCATGACTCAGAAAAAGAAATCCTTTTTTTATGCCATATTACTATACTATGTTCTTTTCCTAAGTCCACCTTTCTTTTCTGACACTCCTATCTTTAATTGACAACTCTATATAAATCCTATCCTTATCCCTATAATCTTTATTTTTTACCCCAAACTTTGTGATACTTTCTTGTATCCCCAAATGAATCACCTAGAGTAGGTACTTTGGAGAGACCCCAGATGTTTTCTCTTCACATTCTGTATATATACCCTAGAAAACAGCATAATTCCCAATATTTCCAATGTAGAATTGATATAATAGGAGATTGGCTAAATAAGCCCCATCCTTACTCAGCCTTAGTAAGTTCAGGCTGAACAGAGTATATCAGCAAAGAAAAGGCTGGGAACTTGCTTCCAAGAGAATTGTGATGAGTTACAGACAGTTCTCACCTTATGTAAGTGGACCATTGCATAAACCTCTACATAAAATTATTTTTATGGGATGTAGAGGGGATGGAGAAGTGAGGGAGGCAGGAAGGTGCTGAGCACCAGTGGAGGGAGGGGCTCAGCACAGTTTAAGGACACATGGGGGCCAATGACAGAGAAGCAAGGGCAGGAGGAGGAACATGAAGCCAGGGCTAGGCTCAAAGGTGCCTAATTAGAACCAAAAGGAAGAACATATGGGGGTAGGGTGACAGATACATGGGGGTTATACATGGACACAGACATGCTAGAATAGGCAACACATAGGGGTGAAAGATAGGGCAGGGACAGACAAGTGGTACTCTAGTTCTGTTGTACAGACAGAATACAGACACGTGGGAGGCCAGATATGAGGGGGTGGGCATAGTGGGGCCTCCCTGGGCACCAGAACTCTCAAAACAAGCCCCTGACCTGCCTGCATCCATTCTTCTGCTTTTAATTGAAGGATTTTTTTTTGGTAGGGGGTGGGGTAGGAAGGCATAAAACACTGAGCCAAGGAAGAAGGGAGCAAGAGAACGATGTAGAGAAGGAGGGAGGGAAGGAGAGAGAAGAAGAGGGAAGGGGAGAGGGACATGAGGAGAGAGAGTGCGGGCAAAGCACATTGCTCTGTACAATAAAATTAAAATTAACATAGATATTTTTTGGGGGGAAATGTGGATTTTTTTTCAGAATTCTTTTCATGAAATCAAATCTGTGTAATACAAATTTACTTAATATGAGAACTATCTGTAAAATACCCTGGATAGATCTTGAAGCTTCCATAGACATTCTGTAAATGATTCTCATCCAAGCATGTGGTGAATGGTAGCCTCTTTCATTGGCTGTAGCCAACTCAACTGAAACTTCAGGCATCTTCAAAAAGCCTTAGTCAGTCTCAGCTTTTCTCTGGGTTCGGTTTCTTTTCTTTGGTTGAATTCTTTCTGGCTGGCAGCATCCAATGAGAGACAATGTTGTAAGGGGAAAGGATACAAAATTTTTCCTTATCTGAGGAAATGTGGCCTCATGATTATAAGTATCAACTCTTTGCTGGACCCAGTCTTTGTTCTTTCATTTTAGGTAAAGTAAATTAAAGGCTATGACCTTGTGAGTTTCAGAAAATCAGGAGATCCAGTCATCTAGGAGTCTAGAAGTCTGGAAGACAAATCCAACTGAAGTTTTCCCAGCAAATTAGCCAGCATGCTCCCTAAGAGTAAGGAAAGTCCTTAAGGATCTAGGTCAGTGGTATCTGAGACAAATGTTCATTTGACACCAATGCTACACGTGGACATGAACTAGGTGGAACCTCTGGGCTTTTTTAAATTAAATTTTATGTTTATTTTCAGATTACATCATTCATTTCCACAAGATTTTGAGTTACAAATTTTCTCCCTTTCTTTCCCCTACCCACCACCCCAAAATAATGATCTCACTGAATATCCTCTCCCCTAATCTCTTCTCTCCTATATCCTCCCCCATTACCCCTCTGAATTTCTACTAGGGCAAGATGGATCTCCCTACCCTAGTGCCTGTATATCTTATTTCCCAGTTGAATGTAAAAAACAATAATATATTTTTTAAACATTTGATTTTAAAACTTTGAATTCCAGATTTGTTCTCTTCCTCCCTCATCACCCACCCTTACTGGGAAGATAAGCAATTCAATATAGGTTCTGCATGTGTAGTTACCCAAAACATTTCCATAGTGGATATATTATGAAAGAGTGACTATATTTCCCTCCATCATATCCCACCCCCAGTTTTTCTATTCTCTACTTTGACCCTGTCCCTTTTCAAAAGTGTGTGCTTGTAACTACCCTTCCCCCCAAACTGCCCTCCCCTCCATCATCACCCCTCTCATCCCCTTAGCCCCTACTCTCCTGTAGGGCAAGATACCCAATTCAGTGTGTATGTCATTCCCTCTCTAAGCCAAATTCAATGAGAATAAGGTTGACCCATTCCCTTTTGCCTTCCTGTTCATCCCTTGCCTCTTCTATATGAGATAATTTACCCCATTCTATCTCTCCCCATCTCCTCTCATTATATTTCTCTCTTACCTCTCAATTTCACTTTTTAAATATCATCCCTTACTATTCAATTGATTCTGTGGCATCTGTCTATGTATACCTGTACACATATATACACATACTCACATATGTATTCACATACATATATACACTCCTATATAGACATATATGTATGTATACATACATATACACACACATTTATATTCCCTTCAACTATCCACATACTGAAAAAAGTTTCATAAGTTACAATTATCATTTTTCCATGTAGGAATGTAAATAGTTCAACTTTAAGAAGTTCCTTATGATTTCTTTTCCCTGTTTACCTTCTCATGCTTCTCTTGCTTCTTGTATCTGAATGTCAAATTTTCTATTCAACTCTGTTTTTTTTTCATCAAGAATGCTTGAAAGTCCTCTATTCCACTGAATAACCATATTTTCCCCTGAAACAAGATACTCGATTTTGCTGGGTAGGTGATTCTTGATTTTAATCCTAGCTATTTGATCTCCAGAATATCATATTCCAAGCTCTTTGATCCCTTAATGTAGAAGCTGCTAGATCCTGTGTTATCCTGATTGTGTTTCCACAATATTCAAATTGTTGCTTCTTGGCTGCTTGTAATATTTTCTCCTTGATCTGGGAATTCCAGAACCTGGCTATAATATTCCTAGTAGTTTTCTTTTTGGGATCTTTTTCAGGAGGTGGTTGGTGGATTCTTTCAACCTCTATTTTGCCCTCTGGTTCTAAAACATCAGGGAAGTTTTCCTGGAGAATTTCTTGGAGGATGATTTCTAGGTTCTTTTTTTTGATCATGGCTTTCAGGTAGTCCAATAATTTTAAAATTATCTCTCCTGGATCTGTTTTTGGTCAGTGGCTTTTTCAATGAGGTATTTCACATTGCTTTCTATTTTTTCATTTGTTTGGATCTGTTTAATAGTATCTTGATTTCTCATAAAGTCGTTAGCTTCCATTTGCTCCAATCTAATTCTGAAGGAATTATTTTCTTCAGTGAGCTTTTGAAATTCTTTTTCCATCTGGCCAATTTGACTTTTTGAGGCATTCTTCCCCTCATTGGCTTTTTGGGCCTCTTTTGGGCCTCAATTTTTTAAGGTGTTATTTTCTTCAGTTGGGTTGTTGACTCTTTTCATGATTTTCTTGAATCATTCTCATTTCTCTTAGAAATTTTTCCTCCATTTCTCTTACTTGAATTTCAAAATCCTTCTTGAGATCCTCCATGACCTGTAACCAATTCATATTTTTCTTGGAAGATTTTGCTGCAGGAGTTTTGACTTCATTGTCTTCCTCCCATTCCATTCTTTGACTCTTTTTGTTCCCAAAAAAGGAATTTAGTTGTATTACTGTGCTTGCTTTGCTTCCTTTGCTTGCCTATGTTGCCCCTCAATTACTTGACTTCTGAGTCCTTTGCCACAGTAGACCTCTGCTTCCAAAGGGGAGAGCTTTGTCCCAAATTGCTGGGGTTTTCATAGCTGCTGGAGCTATTGGGAGGGTGCTGTCTCTACAGCCCCCACATTCTCTGGCTTATTGGTCACACACCTCAGGACCACCACCCAAGACCATGATCCAGATCCAGGTAGGTTAAAACAAGAGCAATTACCCTCTGAGTGGTTGCTTGCCCTCCCTCTAAGACCCGCAGGCCACGAGCTCTGGAGTAGCCACATGGAGGTTGCTGCATGGCTGCTGTGCCTCCACTGCTTCTTGCTCCAGGGGCAGAGGCTGAATGTGCCTCTGCCCCCCCCTACCCCCAGTTCGAACAGAGTTCTACACTGACCTTTTACTTTTTCTTTGGCATTCATGGGTTGATATTTCTGGAAACCACCACAACTGCTGATGATATACTCTCCCAAAGTCTGCTCCAGCTGCTGCTGATCAGGATCACCCTGGGCTAAATCCACAGGCTCATACGGGGCTGTGCTCTGCTCCCAGCATGCTGCAATGGACCTTTCCTCCTTCCTGCCAGGCTCTCTTCAGTGTGAGATTTGTTTCTCTTTGTCACTTTGTGGGTTCTCAGCTCTAACATTTGCTTAGAGTCATATTTTATAGGTATTTGAGGTGGTTACGGGGAGAACTCATGGAGGTTTCTTGCTTTTATGCCACCATCTTGGCTCTGCTCTGAAACCTCTGTTTTACAGAAACCATGTTATATTGTCTGAGCCTTCTTTCCTCAGAGACTGAGGTGGTATGGGGTAAAGTGGCCTTTAAGTTATTGTGGGAATATGTTAGTGTTTTTGGCATTGCTATATAGACACTTGAAACTAATAGTGGGAGAAGTCACCAAGAATTAGAACTTTAGCCAAAAGCATTAAGAGAAAGACAACCCAACCCCTTGGGGAGTATCCTTAGAATCCTGAGACAGAAGACACTACAATGACAGGTAACTGCATTTGTTATCCCTCATCAGTGAGTGAACAGATTCCACTGTTCACTTATTCTTCCTTTGACCATTGCTCTAGAACTGTGGACAACACCTGTGAGTCTCCTTAATTTCTTCAAATATAAAGAGTTGCTTTCTCCTCATAGGGTCCTCCTAATTTTTAATGCTAGTATTTCCCTTTCTTTTCTTCATTTTCTGTGTCACAATTTTCTATCCCCCAATCACATAGATTAAGATTCCCTTATTCTTCTTCATGTCCATTTAATTTTCTTTATTTCTTCTTTGAATCACTTCTTCCATTCTTTACAGGTATATTTCATTCTTGCTGATAATATGAAGAGAAGAAAGATATTCCTCAAACATATTTACCTTCTATTACAGAGAACAAACTGTTTTGCGAGTGTATAACAAATTTCACTACTTATCACTGTCGGAAACACAAACATAATATGCTATTTGACAATTATTGCAGAATTCCTCTTCTTTTCATACACATTGATACAAGTGAAATCCTTGGACCTTGTTATCCCTATGTATATTTCTTGGTGTTAATTCTATTAAATAACTCACATTACAAAGTATCTGCCTACTTTATTATTCACTTTACTGGCAGCTCACTTTGCTGTATCACAATGCAATTCTAGAGATAAAGACATTGAATAGTTGATGTAGTTGTCTTTCTCACATCTTATTTTAGATCATGATTGTGTCAAAATTTAAGCGCCAGTGAATTACATCAGTGTTCCACATGATATGAAGAAGCTTTGCAATGAGAATACTATATAATTCTACCTCCAGTCCTTCCTTGGTAGTAAATCTTGGGATTTACATTATCAGGATTGAAAACATTCAAAATGGACATATTCATAAAAATCATGGCAAAAAAGTATCCAACCATTTCCTTTGATTCCTTTGTTTTATTTTTATCTTCCAGGATTCTCCCATATTGTTTAGTCAAGTGTATCACAGTTTAGGTGTAATAGTAAAAGTAATCAGTTTCTTCTATTTTAGTCTTGATTACCACATCTCTCTGGACTAACCCATCTGTGTTATGAAATTTTTTTCTGTTTCCATTTAAAAAGGAACAATATTATTTATTTATTTTGAGTACTCTTTAAAAAAAAATATGTTCCAAATTTTCTCACGCCCTCCAGACCTTCCTTTTACCCACTGAGAAAACAAGCAAAATGATATCAATTACACATGTTAATCAAGGAAAAATATTTCCATATTAGCCATGTTGGGAAAAAAGAGAAATAAAGAAAATGGACAAATTGTACTTTGATTTGGACTCAGAGTTCATCAATTCTCTCTACAAAGGAACACAGCATTTTTTTTTATCATGGATCTTTCAAATTGTCTTGGAGCTTTGTTTTTGTTTTTGTTTTTCAAAGCAATCAGGGTTAAGTAACTTGCTCAAGGTTACTCAAGGTTACACGGCCAGTTATTTCTGGGTGTGGTGCTAAGTGTCTGAGCCCAGGATTCTATCTCCAGATCATCCCAACACTGGAGCTGGAGCTCTTACTGGCTGAGCCACCTGGCCGCCCCTAAGCAATTGGGGTTAAGTAACTTGCTCGAGGTTACACAGCCAGTTATTTCTGGGTGTGGTGCTAAGTGTCTGAGCCCGGGATTTGATCTCCAGGTCATCCCAACACTGGAGCCAGTGCTTTTACTTGCTGTGCTACCTGGCTGCCCCTGGAGCTTTGTTTTAATAAAAGTAGCAAGTCTTTCACACTTGATCATCATTACGATATTTCTATTACTGTGTACAATGATCTCTTGGTTCTGCTCATTTCTGTCTGCATGATTTCATATAGATCTTACCAGGGTTTTACTGAAACCACCTTGCTCATCATTTTCTATAGCCTAACAGTGTTCCATCACAATCATATACCATAACTTTATCAGCTACTCTCCAATTCATGGGCATCCTATCAATTTCTAATTCTTTGCAATCACAAAAAGAGCTACTATAAATATTTTCTTTTACCCTTTTCTGTGATCTCTTTGTGATACAGTCCTACTAGCGATATGTCAGGGTCAAAGCATATGTAAAATTTTATAGCCCATTGGGTATAGTTTCAAATTGTTCTCCAGAACAGGTAGACCAGTTTACAACTCTACTAACAGTGCGCTAGTGTCTCAACTTTTTCACATTCCCTTTATCATGTCATTTTTCTTTCCTGTCATGTTAGCCAATCTGATAGGTGTGAGACAGAGTGTCAGAGTTGTTTTAATTTGCATTTCTCTATTCAATAGTGATTTAAAGCCTTTTTATATGACTCTAAATAGCTTTGATTTTTTTTTTATCTGAAAAGCACATGTCTATATTCTTGGACTCTTAGGTAATGGCTCTTATTTTTCACAAAATTGACTTAGTTACCTATATATTTCTGAAATGAGGTATTTATCAGAAATTTGCTGTAATGTTTTTATATTTGTTATCTATGGCATTTTTATCAAAATATAATTTTCCTGATTATCTATTTTAATTAGGGTTATTTTTGCTTTTGCTCTGTCTGAGATCATGATCACTACCGCTGCCTTTTTTTTTTAACTCTCAGATGAAGCATATTATGTTCTGTTCTAGTCTCTTACTTTAACTTTGTATGTGTGTTTCTGTTTTAAGTGTGTTTCTTGCAAACAGCATATTGTTGGATTCATGTTTCTAATTCTGCTATACACTTCTATTTTATGAGTGAGTTCATGTATTTCTCTCCATCTTATTTTCTTCTATTTATCTTTCTATTTTTACCTAGTCGTTCCTCAAAAGTCTGTTTTGCTTCTGATCCTTGCCTCCCTTAATTCTCACTCTTTTTAAATCATTCTACTTTCTATTATTCCTTTCCCTTTCTACCTCCCTGTTGGGTGAGATAGGTTTGTCTATATAACTGTTTGTCTATATAACATACACACATACATACATACACACCACACACACACATATACTTTCTTCCCCCTTTGAACCAATTTAGATGAGAGTTGCCTACCACCCCTGCACCCATTTTTCTTCCACATTAAAAGCTTCATTAAGCATCTCTTTATGTGAAATAATTTCCCCCATTTTCTTCTACCTTCTCCTTTCTCCCAATGCACCCCTCTTTCACACCCCTTCATTTTAAAGTTGTTTAGAGAGAAATGTTGGGTGTATTTGACTGGGTTTACTTCATCATCTTGACTCTGACCATTCTTTGCATTAAAATGTTTCTTAAAAAGAAAAGTATCCTAAATTGTACTCTATCTGTGGGGATAATTGCTAATATTAAGCTATACCTGTTTCTCTGATTTCTATATAGCTGGGTACACAGAATCTATGGAAGGGGTCTATAAAGAGTTAAATTCCTGTCTATCACCACAATGAATTGTTCAGTATCAAAGTGACAATGTAAATCAAAGTGCTCTAGCATTTGGCGCTCCAGTTGGACTGTTGTGAAAGGGAAAAATGGGATAATTTAGAGTTCATCAATTATATCACATTAAATTAGCTTCCATCATTGGCTTGGCTGGATGGCCTTCATATATCCTAATTTACAGCAAGAAGGACAGCCAAGTACAGGATGATAACAATGACATAGTCAAAAGGAGTCCTAAGGAGAAAAAAAAATGCTCTGTGTTTAGGAAGAGTAGCATTAAGGGAAAAAAAGTTCTCTCCTTCGAATGAGTTTATAAAATTTGGTTTATGTGATATACAAGTTTCCCTCAGTATCTCTTCTGGTTCTCAGTTTATATACATCAATAATATCAAGAAGTTTGACTAAAAAAACTTACAAGGTTCTTACTTGCTCCAAAAATCTGAATTTATGAGTCTATCTATATATGACTCTGGAAAAGCAGACCACAGAGTAAAATTCTGCATATAAACCACGTTTTCTCATTAATTTGCAAGGTGTTCCCTTCCCAATAACAAAATTCACTCTAACTTTGATGCATATCAGATTAAAATAATTTTTTATATTGTATATAGTTTTATTCCTTTAGAAAGATGTGTGCTTCCAATACTTTTTAAATGAATGATGGGATTATAGTTAAGAAAAAATTATGGGTAAAAAACCCTAGATAAATAGAAATGATAGGCTTATAAATTTTATGTCTTTGTCTGGCACAAATACCAGAGAGGAATTCCTCCAAAGGAGTGGAATCAAGTATAATAAAACATATCAGACATCCATTGCTTTAGAGCTAGAAGGAACACTAGAAATCACCTAGTCCAGGGGTGGGGAATCTGTGGCCTTGAGGTCACAAGTGGCCCTCTAGGTCCTTAAGTGTGGTCCTCTGACTGAATCCAAACTTTACAGAAGAAATCTTTGTCTGATGTCCATGAAGTGGAAGTGACTGGTCCAAGATCATACAGATAACAAAGGCAGGATTTGAAACCAAGTTCTCTGGTTCCAAATCTAGTGCTCATTTCACTCCATTTTATTCAAATAATCAATGAGCATTTAGAAATTAAAGTGCATTCACTGAGAATCAACAGAGTTACAGACAGAAATTCTTTGTTCAGCTTTCTAGGCTGATAGATGTTATGAATGCTATGGAGTGTCTTGATTTTAACCAGTCATTTGCCATGTTAATTAAAATAATAATTATAGCTAAAATACAGCTCTTTAAGTTTTGCAAAGTGCTTTACTTATGTTATTCCATTTGATATTTAAAAACAACCTAGAGTGAGGTAGGTGCTATTATTACCACCATTTTACATATGAGGAAATTAACTAGGAGAGAGATTAAGTGACTGACTCAGGGTAATATAGCTAAGTCAGGGAAGATATGAGGGAAGATTTGAACTCAGATGATTCTGACATAATGTGAGCACTCTATCAATTATAACACCTAGAGTGCTAAAAAGTACATATGCAAAAAACCCTCTATTTTCCTTGAAGTAAAAATATTATTTTGAACAAAATGGAAAAAATGCTGTTTGGATAATCATTTAATCATATGAATTCATAGCTGATCAAAAAAGTATATAAAGAGTATAATTAATGGATCTATGGGGATGTATCTAGGGTCATGCCAGGGAGTCTTGTTGAATTTAGCATAATTCAAATTTATCTGATTTGTTTACATCATAAAATATCATCATGTTTGTATGTATATGTTACATATGTAAAGTGCCTTTAAAACCTTGAGGTGCTACATAAATGCTAACCATCATTATTAATAATAATAAGTATCCCCACATAATTGGGTTATAAAAAGCACATGTCATACACATTTCTACTTTATCACATAGGTACTTTGTATTATCACAGGGTTGAATTCTAGGTATAGTTTAAGATATTCACTCTGATACCAGTGCTTCTTAGAGTTTGGTTCTAGATTAAAATTCAAAGTAGTGTTACTCAAGTTAAACCTCACCATTGTCAGCGGTTTGATTTGGAATACTCTTAGTGGCTTTAGAAACTAATCAGTCACTTTCACTGGTATGGAATGGAAGTAGCTCCTTTTTATTTTGCTTAAAAAACATACATTTTTGATTTTTAGAGTCTAACTGGGACCAAACTTAGCCTCTCAAATATTTGCACCCTTCAGGGGTGGCAGGGAAGTAAAGACAGTCAGTAGGGTTCTATGTCATCTTTTTACTACCTCTGTTCAATATGCATAAGAGACTATACACCATCATTTTGATTTATGGTTGTCAACCTCAAAAACAAACATTAACTTCAGACTGGGATTCAGCCATATTGAATCACTCATTTCCATCTGGGCCAATTCTTCTTCAAAAGTATTCCCATTTATAGGTACCATGGCTTCCATTTGCCACTTCACAGGTAGTGCTGAGAAATCAAGCCATGTTTAGATAAGATCTAGTGCTCCCAAATATGTCATTTATTTTCTATGAAGAGTCAAAAAGAATGACTAGAAGTACTGTTCAGTGCATAAGAAATGGACATAGTAATATCAATTTTCCTGGACATGAACTTTACTTAGAAACTCCTGAGTCATACCTCTCTTGGCTCAGTCACATGAATGTGTGAAGACATTACTCTGAACTATTGAAGGCTATATTTCTAGAAGGAAAAATAGGAAGTGTATAGAGAGGAGAACAGAAGAAAAGAGAAAACAAGAAAGAAGAGAGGGGAAAATGGGAAGAGAAAGGACTTATGTATCTTTATATTAATCTAGTCAAATGATCTTAGTATTTTAGATTCAGAGCTGGAAGGGATTTTGGGGCCTATTGAGTCTAACCTTTCCTCCTCCCCATTTTGTAAATGAGGAAACTGATGCTCAGAGATGGTTATTGACTTGTCAAATATGCATAAGAGACTATACACCATCATTTACTAGTCATACATACATAATTAGCAAACATATGAGGTGGTCCAACTCTCTTATTTAGAAATGAGTAAGATAAGTACAATATTTTTTTATTTGTTTTAGAGAGGAGGTCAGACATAGGCATATAATGTATATGGGTGCAATGGGGAGAAAAGTTTAGCTGTCTTTTGGGGCAGAATTTCTGCCCCAGGGATAAAAAGACACTTGGGGAGGTTCCACAGCCATAGCCTCAGGAACACCTCTTCAGTATAATTGTCTAAGAACAGTCCATTGTTTCATCAGGATTAAGGTTTTGTTTTTTTGAAGTGTGGAATGGTTGTAATTGTAAGCACATGATTAAGTAAATGCGATTGGAAATACTGTTTTCATTCTAGTAGCCAGACTTCTTAGGGGGGGTGCTTTTAACTGCTTTACCTTGAGATCAGTTTTCCATGTTCAACAGGTTTCCCAGACTCCTCTGAATTCTTAACCGATAGACTGCTGTTCTCAAGGGGGTTGTTTAGAAATGGAGACCAGTGATATTGTCAGGACTTTAGACATATAAAATTTCAGGTCTAAGCCAGAGTCTGTAGAGTTAGCTCATGTTCATCTGGATTTGAAAGACAGCAATGAAAAACTTCACAAGATAATAGATCACAGAATTTTACAGTTAGAAGGGACCTGAGTGACCATCTAGTCCAACTCAAATTCAAAAAGAAATTCTCACTCTAGCAAACACTATAATGATCATTCAATCTCTATTTGAAGACTTTCAATGAGTTGGAATCTATTCCCTCTTAAAGCAACTGACTCCACTTTTAGATAGGTCTAATTCTGGGGAAGGTTTACTAACAGTAAATGTTAAGTTGCCTCTTTGTGATTTCTATTCCTTATTCTTGGTTCTTTTGTCTGGAACCAAATTGAACAAGTCTAATACTTCTTCCACATTAAAGATAAAAGTACTTAAAGTGAGCTATCATATTCCACGCCCCTCTATAACCATCCCCTGCCCCAGGGTTTCCTCTTTCATAGGCTAAGACATTCCCAGTCACTTCATCACACCCTCATATGACAGGGACTCAAGGCTCTTCATCATTCTGGTTGCTTTCCCCTGGATGCTCTCCAGATTGCAATGAAGAAGTTATTCATGTTGTGCAGGTAGAGGAAGAAGTGGTAGATAGAGTAATGTTTAGGGTGGCAGTGCCTTCTCAGAATCAAGTCACCTGATAAGTGATTTGAACTGAGTCAATGTTCTTTCCATTTATTTAGAGAAATGTAATTTAGAGTAGCATAATAGAGAATCTATTCAAATTAGTGCTTTAACACTAGTGGAATACCTAAGACCTATCCTGAAATAATTTTAATTCCTTTAAATGTTCATAAACAAGGAACAACTAGGAGTATAGCAAATTCTTGACACCATGCTGCAGTTTCATTCTTTGGAATAAACCTCAGAAGTTTCATTACTAATAGTATAAAGAAATGACCAAACTATTAAATGAATATGAACTTCAAAATGTATATATTCCAAAAATCAATTTTATTTGTGCATCTTCTCCTAATTCATTTTTCAAAGTCTGTCAGTATTACTGAGATATATTTCACTAATACTAAGATAAGGTCAAACTGGATAAATAATTTACACACAAAAGGCGATATCACAAGTAAATTAGGGGACCACAGAAAAATGTACCTGTCAGATCTACGGATCAAGGAAGAGTTTATGATCAAATAAAAGATAGAGAGTATTACAGGAAGTAAAATAGATAATTTTGATTATATGAAATAAAAAAGTGTTGCACAAATAAAACTAGTGGAGCCAAAATTAAAAGGAAAATGGGATATAAATTTTTTGTGGAAATTGTCTCTACTAAAGGCCCATTTAAAAAAAAATATATATTTATAGGGAATTGAGCCAAATTTAAGACCCATTCCCTAGTTGATAAGTGGTCAAAGAATATTAACAGGCCATTCTCAGAAGAAATCAAAGCTATCAATACTCACATGAAAAAATGTTCTATTTCACTACTAATTAGAGAAATGCAAATTAAAACAACTCTGAGATACCAATTCAAACCTAATAGATTACCTAAAATGGCAGAAAAGAAGAATGGCAAATGCTGGAGGGGATGTGAAAAAACTGGGATTTTAATTCACTGCTGGTGTGATTGTGAACTAGTCCAAGCATTCTGGAGAACAGTTTAGAACCATGCCCTTTGACATCAATACCTATATATAGCAATATCTATATCCCAAAGAGACAAAAGAAAAGGGAAAAGGATGAATTTGTACAAAAATATTTATAGCATTCTTTTTTTGGTGGCAAAGAATTGGAAATTGAGGGACTGTTAATCAATCAGTGAACAGCTGAAAAAGTTGTGGTATAAGACTGTGATGGATTATTATTGAGCTCTAAGAAATGATGAACAGGATGGTTTCAGAAAAACCTTGGAAGACTTATGTGGGCTCATGCAATTTGAAGTGACCAGAAGCAGGAGAACTTTGTACATAGGCATTATGGGACAGATGATCAACTGTGAAAGACTTTAGCTGCTCAGATCAAGAATTTGATCTAAGACAATTCCAAAGAACCCATAGTGAAAAATGCTAGACACCCATAGCAAAAGAAATGATGAACTCTGAATGCATACTGAAGTATAGTTTTTTTCTTTATCTTTATTGTTTTGTTTGTGTTCTCTTCTATAACATGGCTAATTTAGAAATGTTTTGCATGACTTCACATATATAATTGATATCAAATTCTTACCTTCTCAAGGACAGGGCAAAGGTAGGAGGGAATTGAATTTGGAAGTCATAATTTTTTTTAATTTAATTTTTACATGTAATTGGCAAATATTTAAAAAAATAGTCTTTTAAAAAGGAAATGTTTCACTATATCAGATAAGCTGTACTGAAAACTAGCTAGCTGGGAATATTCTGTTGATTAATTTCTTAGGGTTTTATAACAAATAAATAGAATGTATAATTAACTAAAATGAACATGGTGTTTTATGATTTTTCCAACTACCTCAGTGTCATTTGACTGTCCTTTGTTTTTTTTCTTTTCTCCCCAATCCTTTTTTCAATAATTAGAATCTGCTTTGTTTACATTATAGCATATAAAAATCAATACTACAACATGAATCAATTATGAACAAGATATATTACCCTAGTAGACGCACATTAACTAGCAAACACTGTATTTTTCCCAACACATATATAGTGCAAATACTTTAATAATGTACCATGTAGTGCAAATACTTTAATGAGGATCAGTGGTTTTATTGGTGTGATAAAGATTATAACTACCTCCATACATTAATTAGAGGGTACAATGTAAATACAGTATAAACTCATACATAAGTATATATATGAATATAAGTAAGTATGTGTGTGTGTGTGTGTGTGTGTGTGTTTTGGAGAAGAAAATGGCAAGTCACTCCAATATCTTTGCAAAGAAAACCCCAAGTGGGGTCACAAGGAGTTGGACACAACTGAAATGACTGAACCATCACAACAAAATATGTGTCATGACTGGATTTACATATAGATATTATCTTCCCTGCTTGCCCTATTACCTAAAAGAATTATGTTACTCACCTCCTTTGGCTTAAAACAAAGGTTACTACTAAAATGGAAATATTCCTTTGGAGGGTGGGCTTGGCAAATTCCTCTTCCATTAGCATATTGGATGACAATCCATTTCACTTCTTACTCATAGAAGCATTTTGAAATATGGGGCAGGGTTGAAGTTACTTTTAAATGGGTGAGGTGTGTGATTGGGAAAGGCTCAAATCATGGTACACTACCAAGATAGTGTATTTTTACAACTAGGAAGGCAATGCAATGGTACTTGCCATCTGGGGATTAATAAGGAAGTATCATCAAAACAGAAAGTTGGAGATGCTGAGAGATGAAATATTTTCCTCACTTAATTTATAATATTCTAGGACTTGTCCTATTCAAAGAGTGGGAACTATTTATGAATAAGTATATATTAATGACAGGAGGTGCTGGAATTCTGGTGGGGGTAGGGTGAAGAAAAAGAATGGGGAATAGATGGCAAAAAGAGGGCTAGAGTTAAAACTGATATTTTCTCCAGGTTGGGGATTAGAAATAGGGCCACGGCACTTTGAGGAGTCATTTTTCTATGACTTTGAATGCCACATTTTCAATAACTTGTATTGCAAATTTTGCACATGCTCTACTGAAGAGACTGTGTAATAGGCATTAGTGAAATACACTTCTAAATTCAATAGCATTCCTAAAGCTCACCCAATATTTGCTTATAGAAAGCAGTAGTGCATTTAGAGCAATTAAAATTTTGGTAGCAACTTGTAGTTTAGAGTCCAGTTTCACATCAGCTCCTAATGGGATGTTAAGAAAGAAATATGTTCAAAACCCATTTTGAAATACAGTAGTTGCTTCTCAGTCATTTAAATATTCACAAGGGTATCACTATATAATATGAAACAAATGTTGGCAAAATGCCCTTATGTGAACAAATCAGTATTTTCTCTCTACTGTAAAAGGGAAAACTACTAATTTAGGGAGGAATTTTTCTACAGAAATTATTCCCCAATACATGAATGGACCAAATGTTAATGGTTTTATAGCATAGCTCTTTAAGAACATGGCAGCTTTAAGGTGACACTGCTGTATTGCCTATAAAGACACAAGGGAAAGTTTCATTAAAAAAGCACACATGAAGAAGCTAAAGTCTTACTTTACTTATTGATCACATCTGTGACCCAAATAATGCTGCTGAGCAAGAAGGCATTTCATACCCTCATTAGCCCAAAGAACCTTGTCCTGAAACGCATAACTTAGAACAACCTAGTGTTTTCTCTGAAATGGAGTCTTTCCATAGGCTCTGTTTTTTCTAGATCAGCAAGTAGTGGGCTAAAATGCTCTCTTTGATGTCTTCATTGCCTATTACTGGGCCAGTTTTTTTTAAAGCATTTTAAAATCTAATATTCACAGTGGAGAAAACCCTGCTGGAGCAATCCGTTCATAAACATGACAGAATGGTCTAAGCTATAACATTTGTTTAGGGTTTGTGGCACCTGACCGCAGTTCTTGTGCTATTGATGACATATGGCGATTTATTCTGCATGATCTGGTACTGCCTTGCTCTTTGCTGATTACCTTTGAGCTTCCAGTCCATAAGGCTAGTATTTGGGGAACAGCTCTGGTTGAAGTGAAACCCTTAGGGGGCATCAGGCACCCACCAGCCCCTCCTGCAAGACTGCAGCTGTTAACAGTGTCAAGAAAAACAAAGGCTAAGCCAAAAATTAACCACTGTTTGAGTGATGAAAAAGAATGCTTTTCCATTTTTAATTTTTATTTATTTATTTTGCTTTTAGGAGGGAGGAAGTTAGGGCAATTGGGGTTAAGTGACTTGCCCAAGGTCACATGGCTAGTTTTGTGTTAAGTGTCAGAGGCTGGATTTGAACTCAGGTCCTACTGACTCCAGGGCCAGTGCTCTATTCACTGTACCACCTAGCTGACCCCAGTTTTTCCATTTTTAAAAAATGTCTAAAGTACCAGATGCATAAATTGCTAGATGGCATTTGATTCATTTAGTTAGAAAGAAAGAAAAACTTCTCTAAAATTTCTCAAAATAAAGAAATTGATGATATAAGCAACATTATATGTGACCAATATAAAATGTGACATTAAATGTTTGGCCTACCTTCTATATGTGCCACAGCTATAGGGAGTTCAGGAAGGATTAGCATCTCTGGTGTGAGGGCTTGCCAAGACCTTTTTTAGAGCTGTTTATACCTTTGGTGTTCACCTCTCACCCAACTGTTATCTGCGGATCCAAGAAGTTATAGCAGGCATAGTAGCCACTCCCCAGCAAAGCTGTCTTGGCAGATAGGCTAAACCCGGTTGAGGATAATGAACAGGTCAACCCATCAGGGGGATATATATCCCAAGCATATGGAGATTTCCCTGGGCAGAATGGGTAGATGGGAACAATTTGTTCCAATGGCCATGAAGGCAATTGAAGCAGGTGCTGAGGAGTGTTAGACTATGGTTGAGGAGCCTGTGGTCTTGAGGCCACATGTGGCCTTCTAGGTCCTTGGGTATGGCCTGTTGGTTGAGTCCAAGTTTTATAGAACTAATTCTCTTATTAAGGGGATTTGTTCTGTGAAGTTTAGATTCAGTCAAAGGACTGCACTTGAGGACTTAGAGGCCACATGTGACCTCGAGGTCACAGGTTTCCCACACCTGGTCCCACCTTGGTCAGACATTGAAGACACCAAGGTTCTCCACTGAATCCCAGGCCATTGCCAGTCATCTTGACTTTTGTCCTGCTACTGGACTTTGATGACTCAGAAAAACAGAGTGAGGCTGACAACTATGAAATGCTGCCTCAAATAAATCCAATTTGTGCATGAGTCAAGACATTAGTGTGTTATGTCATCTGTCTTTGAAAGCAAAGGATGAACAACAGTCATCACAAGCACCAAACAACTTTAGTCAAAAATTTATGAGGCACTGAATACCTCTTTGTCTATCTGCAGGATTTATCTGTGAGATGAGATCTGTCAAGATTTCCTCTATTTCAGAGGGGCCCTCTCATGCCTTTTACCACTGAGCCCTCTTAGCTGTAATGAAATTTGAGGAATTCACCTAGGAAATATAACCACTGAAGGTACCACAGCACTAACATTCTATTTAGAACCCTGAGTCTTACTTATTCTATAAATTTCCTACCTGGTAGCATATTTAAACTTCCTCATAGAACAACAGAATCACTGATACAGAGTGAGAATAGCTCTCTGAGGCCGCCTAGGCAACTTCCTCATTTTGCAGATGAGAAAACTGAGGCATAAGGAAGTAAAATAATCCAAGTTTACACAGGTAGAAAGCATCAGAGGCATAATTTGAGCCAGGGTTTCTGACTTAAGAGACAGTATGCTTTTCACTCTGCCACACAGTATGCTTTTTGCTTGACTAAGCCCAGAACCACCAGCTGCCTAGATGAAAACATCTTTTCCTTGCAACTTCTATCATTCTTATTCCTATGCACATCAGTTCTGTTCCTCCTTAGCTCCTGTCTTTATCTGAGACAACTAATACTTGGATAGAATTCTGGATTTAGGATTAAGGAGACCTGATTTCAAATTGTGCCTCAGACACTAGCTTTGTGTAATGGGAATCTTCCCTGCCCCCAGTAGGCTGAATGTGGTCACATGGAACCTGTGGCAGGAGGCCTGGTTTTCAGGAATGCCCACACCTTGATGCTGTGTGATTGGGCAGTGCACCAAGAGAGTTATGATATTCTCTGACCCAGGAGAAGGCTATATATATATATATATATCCTGATGTGAGGCTTTGCTTTGGGGCTCACTTTGGGTAAAGTTGTGTGATTTGGCTAGCTGAGATTCTGGGCAGTCATTGAGCCCTCTGGCTTTGAAAACCCAGACGTTGGTGCTTCTCTCTCTGGTAACTGACTAAGTGGATGTAATGGTCAGACAGCTGGAAGCCATGTCTACCGAATTGTGTTATTTTCTGTTGTAACTTCTGTTCATATTCTCTGAAGTTCAGGGTGCTGACCTTTTTCCCCTGAACTAGGTAAATGATATATGTTTGACTGATTAAAGTAAGATTGTTAACCCATTTTGAGTTGCCTTCCTTTAGAAAATCAGATCTAAGAACCTGTGCTAGCAGCCATCCTGGGTATGCTAGGGTGCTTGCTGCCACACTCTGTAACCTTGAATCTCTTTATTTCTCTCAACTTCAGTTTCCCCATCTGTAAAATGGAGGCAATAATAGCTCCTAGCTCATAGAATTGTTGTAAAGATCAAAGGAGATAACTTTATGTAAAGTGCTTTGCAAATGTTAAAGCTCAGTTGCTAGGTATTATTATATATTGCTCTAGAACCTTATCTCTATTGTTACAGAATCCATTTCACCTTCTCAGAAGTCCTCTTGTATACTCCTATATTGTCACAGACCAGTCACTACCCCTTTACTAGATAACATTGCATATCTTCAATGCTGGCCACTCCTTTTCTCATACTTCTCAACTCCTAGGACCAGCAGGCATGCTCCCATACTCTTTGATCTCCACTGGACCTTTGTTCTGTGACTATACCTCAAAAACCTCTTCTCTTTCAAAGCCTTTGCCCCAATTCTTGCTGCTACATCTATCAATGTCTAAGAAACTCTCATACCTTCTTCTATGATTTCTGTAGTTGGATGTAGCACAGCCTTTCACTATGCTTCTATTGCTATCATTATTCTTCTCCCTATACTCTCCTGTTGATGAGCTTTCCACATTCAAAGCTCCTTAAGTCCTAACACCCCCCCTTCTCCATTATCCCTCAGTCACCTGCTAGAATGGTCTCACCTTAGACCTCACAATCACTCCAAAACTCTCCCTCCAAGGTTCTGAACTTGGAAGTTCATATCCTCTGATATTTCTACATCTTCTACCAAACCACTCCAATATCTAGTTTTCACCTTCATTGTGATCTTTAATCTTTCAAGCACGCATTGTTCCTCTAGCTTAATGGTTCTCTTCAAGTATGATCCAGGGATCTGTGGGGTCCCCAAGATCTTCTTAGGTGGTCCATGGGGTCAAAACTATTTTCATAATAATACTGTTTCTATAATAATAATTTGTATGTGATAATACATTGGGGCAATGAGGTATCACATTGGATAGAGGCCTGGAGTCAGGAAGACTCCTCTCCCTGAGTTTAAATCTAGCCTTGGACACTTACTAGCTTTGTGACTCTGGGCAAGTCACTTAACTCTGGTTGCCTCTGTCTTCTCATCTATAAAATGAGCTAGGGAAGAAAATGGCAAACCAGTCCAATATATCTGTCAAGAAAACCCCAAATGGGATTGTGAAGAGTCAGACACGACTGAAAAATAAACAACAGCAATAATACATAATAAACAAAAGCTATTTGAGAGTCTTCAGTAATTTTTAAGAGTATAAAAGGGTTCTGGGACAAAAATAAATTGAGAATTGCTACTCTATTTCATTAGCCTAATCCTGCTTTCACTCCCATTCACAATTTTTACTAAAACATAGAGTCACTGAAAACAGTTCAATAATCGGTTTTATCGGTTGTTTCGGATCCATGGTAAACGGTTAACCAGCCTGGTGACTTGGAGTCATGGAGGGTAGCCTGGTGCCATATTCCCATTTTCCAATCTATTATAGTTTAAACTTCTGATCAGTCATCTTCCCCCCATTCTTTCAAGTCTTTTTCCTTGGCAGAGAAAACAAATGATTCCAAGTAATTTTGCCTTCTCTTCATCACCCATTATCATTGTTCCATTACAACAAGCATTAGCCTTATATATCAGTTATTTACTTGCCAAATACAATGAAAAACTAAGGTAATTTCTCAATTATTATTCATCTTGAGACCTCTATGCTGAATTTTGTACCATTGAACAATCTCTCTCTCTCTCTTTGTCTCTCTCTCTCTCTCTCTCTCTCTCTCTCTCTCTTTCTCTCTCTCTCTCTCTCTCTGTCACTCTCTCTCACTCCCTCTTTCTCTTCTTTTCTTTTGCTTTTCATGACAAAGCTTTCTTTACTCTCTCAGTCATTTTCCTACAAACTAAATCTAAGTAAAGGGTTATAACTACTCTTACAGCTAGGGAATGATTGGAATTTTACCTCTGCAGGTCAAAAGGGGATGGATCTATTCCCAAAGAATGACAATGACATACAGGGATGGCAGTTATAGGAGAACAGATGCCAAAGGATTCAATAAGGACAGACAGTTTACCTTTTATGTATGTAAAATATATGTCTAAGATTGTTATTAGTAATTGGGCACTTTGAAAGAAAGGTTGAGTAGACCTAAGTATTATGTGATTCTAAAAAGTAAACATTTAGGAAAAGATGAAAAGAGTAATTTTCTTATATAAATGAGTGTAAGAGGAAGATCTGACATAGAGGAATTGGATAGGGTAGGAGGGCAGTTATGAAATCCTACTCTCATTGGGAATGGGTTAAAGAGGGAAGAATACAAATACATGTAGAAGGTTACAATAATCTTAATTCCAAAGAAATAAAAGGCTTATGGTCAAGTAAAATGGGATAGGGGGGGAGGGAGGATAAGGGAGGGATTTTTGTAACAAATGTTCAAGTCAGATCTGGGTTAAAGAGAGAACAATATATACATTCAGAAGAGAATAAAAGTATTCTAAATTTATAAAGAAATAAGAGGGTGAGGGAGCAGGGTAAGTGGGGGTATATAAGGTTGTTCAGATTATTAGGAATGGGAGGGATCTTTGGGGGGTTAGTTTAGGTAATAGGAGGGCAAGGTAGCAGGTAGAAATAAAGTAGAAGAGTCAGGACATTTAGGAAACAAGAGATACACACAAAACATAAAATAAAGATCAGTAGTAGAATTTATGATGGAAAAAAATCAGGGGTAGTAATGATCTCAGACAAGGTTAAAGCTAAAATAGATTTAATTAAAAGAGAAAAATAGGGAAACTACAGTAAGTCAGTCATATTAATCAATAGTGTTTTTTGACTATTTAAAATAACTAGACAGTATAAGGTTGGAATATTGATGTGATATAGAAAATGGTGGGTTGGTGGACCTTGAAAAATATGGAAAGAATTGGGCTTATCAAGGAAGAATCTATCCACCCTCAGAGAAACAGAGGACAAATAAGTATAGTACAGTCCTACACAGATGCATATAAATGCATATGTCTATATACGAGTATGATTATACATATATAATTAAATATATGTATGTATATATGTGTGTGTATGTTTGTATGTATATGTCTATAATATGTGTGTGTATCTGTGCTTAAATGTCACCTTCTTGGGAGGGGTGTGAGGAGGGGGAAAAAAGAACAAAGTAAAAATGCACAGCAGAGAAGAAAAGAAAACTTACAAAGAAACAAAGAAAAGATGTACAGCTCTGAACACAATGCATAGTATTTATTATATAGGCATTCTTGAAATGGAAATTTATTGCTATATATTTTGAAACCTTTCACATTCTTCTGTGTGTATGGCAATGCTTCCCCCCCCCTCTTCTTACTTTGTATTTAAGTTTTAATATTTAACTTTACAATAAGCTTCTTTTTCTTTTCTTATTGTGTGTTAAGTTCAAAATAAATTAATTAAAAATACCTACTAAAAGAGCATATCTAGTAACCATAATGACCTAATTAAGAGAAATAGATTTGGCCATTTGGAGCACAATAATGTTTTCTCATTCAAGTGGCAAATGTCTTGCCTTAACTCATTCAGACTTGAGAAATTCATTTTATTTGCCAAACACTGGGGCATCCATGATTCAAAATTATCCAACCACCATTCACAAGAATGACATTTTCCTTTAAGAAAACAAAACAAATGTTATTCAAGATAAAGAAAACACTAAGCTTTTATTTTTTAATCAGTTGTCTAATTATAGTTTTTCTCCTTGAGATTTCCTATAACAGAAGGAGTAATTATAAACACTGCACGGCACTAATTTCCTCAAAGTTCTGGAAACAAACTGCATGGTGTAGCTCAATGTGTTCTTTCTTGGCCAAAAAGTGAGGGAAGAATTAATTCTTCTTGATGTTTGTGTTTATTTTATTTTATTTTTGTCTGTAGAGCCACACATGCCTTCATTATTATACAGTTAGTACACACAAAGGTTTTGTTTCAGAAAAATAATGAAATGCTAATGAAGAAAAATGGCACACATTTTGAAAAAAAAATATATGAGGACACGTTAGCAAAGACAAAAACATATCTTCTATGACCATTTAAAATAAAAAAATCAGTGTTTTTTGATAGAAGTAAGAGCCCTCATCTAACAAATGAACATGGTAAAAAGCCACCCTCTAATTAGCTTTTTATTTGTCTGTCAAGAACATCTGTAACCTCAAGGTATTCTACACTGAAAGGGAAGAGGTTTCTGTTTGTGTTTATAGATCCCAGTAAGCTATTAATACATGTTGTGAGGCAGTGTAGTAGAGCTGATAGAGGACTATTTCTGAGGACCCAGCAGATCTATTGACTATCATAAAAAATAAACCCTCCAACAATTAAAAAAAATTCTGGAATCAATATGGTTAACTCAGTACTTTTTTAAATTTAAATTCCAACTCTGCTTCCCTGATTTTTTTGTTTTGTTGGAGTCAGAAGGACCTGGTTTTGAGACCTACTGGGCAAATCATGTAACTGCTTAGTTAACTAGGCATCTCTGTAAGGTTGTAAATCACAGATAAATTCCCAATCTGTATCAGTGGAGTGAATGTCCAATTTATGAGTTCCTCACACAGATAAAATCACAAATATGAGTTAAATATAATAATAATAGCAATAAAAGTGATAATGCAAGTGGGTGATGCCCTCTTCTACTATTGATGAGTCAGAGACATTCAGATCATTCCAGTGCTGATGGAAACTGCCATACCAGGAAACCTAGCCTAGATCTCTTTTATAAGCAGTTCAAGGAGTGGAAGAGCCAGCCAATGTCTAAGCTAAAAGATCATGCCTACTGGCTATTATGCCTATTATGACAAGGATTTGATGTTTTTCACCACTGTAAAATAGCAGTATCAAACTCAAATAGAAATGGTGGCCATGAAACCATCATAAGGATCTCAGTGGGCTGCCTATTAACTTAGAAAACGACATGTTGCCAGTTGGCGCAGTGAGTAAGAGTGCCGGCTCCAGCGTCAGGAGACCTGGGATGGGTTCCAGCCTCAGATACTCAGCACCCACACAAAAATAACTGGCCATGTAACCTTGAACAAGTTACTTAACCCCAATTGCTTTAAAAAAAAAAAAAACCACATGTTAACATTATGTATGTTGGGCAATTTTCAGAGAAAGAAATCAAAGCTATCTATAGTCATAAAAATAATCCAAGTCACTATTTATTATAGAAATGCAAGCCACCTATCAGATCAACTAATATAACAGAAAAAAGAAACGACAAATATTGGAGGAGATGTGGAAAAATAGAGACACACTAATGTATTGTCAGTGGAGTTGTGAACTGATCTAACCATTCTGGAAAGCAATTTGGAACCATGCTGAAAGGGATATTAAATTGTTCTCACCCTTTGACCTGGCAATGCCACTACTAGGTCTGTACCCCAAAAGAGATGAAATAAAATGAAAAAGGACATATGTATATATATATATATGTGTGTGTGTGTGTGTGTATATATTTATAACAGCTCTTTTTGGTGGTAAAGAACTGAAAATTGAGGGGATGTCATTAATTGGAGATTGGCTGAAGAAATTGTGGTATATTATAATGATGGAATTACTACTATGCTTGAAGAAATGATGAACAGGGCTTTTTCAGAAAAACCTGGCGGGGGGGAGAGGGGGGAGAGTCAAGATGGCGGAGGAGAAACAAGACTTCCATGCAGCTCCGTGCTTCTACCTCCTCCAATTCATGTAAAAAAAAATGACTCTAAACAAACTTTGGAGCTACAGAATGCACAAAATGACAGAGAGAAGCTAACTTCCCAATGAAGAAAGCCTGGCAGACCACCAGGAAGGGGCCAGTACAGCAATCTGGGAGCCTAGCCCAGCCCTGCATGAGCCAGAGGTTTTAGCCTCAGGGCAGCCACAACCAGCAGCCAGCTAGAGGGACTTCAAATCACCAGCAGCTGTGCCAGTTTCTAGAATTATCAACCCATAGATGCTAAGGACAAAGTGAGAGGTCAGTGCAGTGTGGACTATGGGAACTGGGACTTCAGGAGTGCAGTCTGGCCTTTACCACCTGGAGGGAGAAGCAACTGATGTGCCACAGTCATGTAGCCACCATCACATGGCTGCTTCAGAGCTCCAGGCCTGCAAATTGTAGGGTGACCAAGCAACCAGTCAGAAGGGTAATCACTCTTGCTTTAACCTGCTTGGATCTGGATCACTGTCTTGGGTGGAGGTCCTGGAGTGCATGACCAGTGGGCCAAAGCATTTTGGGGTTTCAGACAAGGCACCCAATTAATGGCTCCAGCAGCTGCCAAAATGGCAGCAATTGGGACAAAGCTCCCCACTCTAGTAGCAGAGTTCTACTGTAGCAAAAAGCTCAAAAGCCAAGTAATTGAGTGGCAACATGAGCAAGCAAAGAAAGCACAGCAGGCAGAGCAATCCAACATTAGACTCCTATTTTGGGAACAAAAAGGATCAAAGCATGGAACAGGAGGAAGAGAGCAAAGTCAGAACTCCTGTACCAAAAGCTTCCAAGAAAAATATGAGCTGCTTACAGGCCAAAGAAGGCTTAAGAAGGATTTTGAAAACCAAATAAGAGAGGTCAAGGAAAAATTGGGAAGAGAAATGAGAATGTTGCAAGAAAATTATGAAATGAGAGTCAACAACCTGACTGAAGAAAGTAACACCTTAATAAATAGACTAACTCAAATGGCAAAAGAGGCTCAAAAAGCCAATGAGGAGAAGAATGCTTTAAAAAGCCAAATTTGCCAGATGGAAAAAGAATCTCAAAAGCTCACTGAAGAGAATCATTCTTTCAGAATTAGATTGGAGTAAATGGAAGCTAATGACTTTATGATAAATCAAAACACTATTAAACAGATCCAAACAAATGAAAAAAAGAGAAGGCAATGTGAAATATCTCATTCGAAAAACCACTGACCTGGAAAATTGATCCAGGAGAGATAATTTAAAATTATTGGACTACCTGAAAGCCATGATCAAAAAAAGAACCTAGAAATCACCCTCCAAGACATTCTCAAGGAAAACTTCCCTGATGTTTTAGAACCAGAGGGCAAAATAGAGGTTGAAAGAATCCACTGATCACCTCTTGAAAAAGATCCCAAAAAAGAAACTCCTTAGAATATTATAGCCAGTTTCTGGAGTTCCCAGATCAAGGAGAAAATATTACAAGTAGCCAAGGAAAAATAATTTTAATATTGTGGAAACACAATCAGGATAACACAGGATCTGGCAGCTTCTACACTGAGGGATCAAAGGGCTTGGAATATGATATTCCAAAGGGCAAAGGAACTGGGATTGAAACCAAGAATCACCTACCCAGCAAAACTGAGTATCATGTATGAGGGGAAAATATGGTCATTCAGTGGAATAGAGGACTTTCAAGCATTCTTGATGAAAAAAGCAGAGTTGAATAGAAAATCTGACATTCAGATAAAAGAATCAAGAGAAGTATGAGAAGGTAAATAGGGAAAAGAAATCATAAGGAATTTATCAAAGTTGAAGTATTTTATTCCTACATGGAAAACTGATAATTGTAACTTATGAAACTTTTCTCAGTATTAGAATAGTTGAAGGGAATAGAAATGCGTATATATATATATATATGTATATATATATATTTATATACATACATACATATATATGTCTATATCAGAGGATATATGGATGTATGAATGCATGTGTGTGTATATATGTGTACTGGTATACAGAGACAGACGGCACAGGACCAATTGAATAGAAAGGGATGACACTTAAAAAGTGAAATTAAGAGCTGAGCGAGGAATATAATGAAAGGAAATGGGGAGAGATAGAATGGGGGTAAATTATGTCATATAGAAGAGGCAAGAGAAAACTGTTATAATGGAGAGGAAGAATAGGAATGCAAAAGGGAATGAATCAACCTTATTTTCATTGAATTTGGCTTAGGGAGGGAATGACATACACACTAAATAGGGTATCTCATCCTACAGGAGAGTAGGGGAGAAGGGGATCTAGGAGGGATGATGGAAGGGAGGGCAAGCTGGGGGGAAAGGATGTTGGAAGTGCCCACTTTTGAAAAGGGACAGTATCAAAGTAGAGAATAGAACAAGTGGGGGGTGGGATAGGATGGAGGGAAATATAGTCAGTCTTTCACAATATATCCACTATGGAAATGTTTTGCATAGTTACACATGTAGAACCTATATTGAATTGCTTATCTTCCCAGTAACGGTGGGTGACAAGGGAGGAAGGGAAAGAAGCTGGAATTCAAAGTTTTAAAATAAAATGTTAAATATACATATATGAATATTGTTATTATTATTATTTTACATGTAACTGGGAAATAAGATACACGGGCACTGGGGCATAGAGATGCACCGTGTTCTACTGGGAAGTCAGAGGGGGAATTGTTGAAAAGTTGAAGGTAGACATGGGAGAGAGTCGACTGGGGGAGGAGATATTCTGTGGGATTGCTGTTTTGGGGTGGTGGCTAGGGGAAAAATGGGGAGAAAATTTGTAACTCAAAATCTTGTGGAAATGAATGATGCAAACTAAAAAATAAGAGAAAAAAAGAAAAAAAAATTAAAAAAGAAAAACCTGGGAAGACTTACTTGAACTTATGCAAAGTGAAATGAGTAATAGTAGGAGAACATTGGATATATATTTTATATATATAATAATACTGTATATATATATAAATACTGTAAGATGATCAACTGTGACTAATAGTTATTCTCAGCAATACAAAGATCCAAAACAATTATGAAGGACCTATAATGAAAAATGCCATCAACTCCAGAGAAAGAACTGATAGTATATAAATAAATACAAATTGAAAAATGCTTTTAAAAATTTCTTTATTTTTCTTGGTTTTTGATCTGTTTTCTTTTGCAACATGGCTAATATGGTAATGTTCACATGACTACCTATTTATAATCTGTAACAAATTGCTTATCTTTTAAAGGAGGAGGGAATAGATGGAAGGAGAGAAATTAGAACTCAAAATTTAAAAAAAGATTGTTAAATTGTTTTGCTTATATGTCACTAAGAAAATTTAATAAAAATATAAAATTTTGCACATTGTCTTGTCTTTCTATTTATTTTATTAACTATTTCCCAATTATATTGTCTGGTTTAAGCCAGACGAGAGAGTGTTGCTGGCCTGCATGCTACATGTTGAAACCTATGTTGTAAAAGATGATTAGAATGACAAGAACCAGATTTCAATTTTATTTTTTGGTGGACCTGCCATTTTCTCAAACTGAGTGAAGATGCATCTGAGATAAATTCTGTTCTACAGTTTACATTCCTTTCATGTGTCACATTGTGATATAAGACAAGGTATAATATTTTAGCAAAACTGAACAGTTCAGTTGCACTCATAAACCAAAGATGTTTTTTGAAACAGAATGACAAGGCTAGAAGCAATCATTGTTATTTTGATTAAGGAATGGTACTCTTTTTTACTTTATAATATAATAATCCTAGTTTAAAGGAATGATTTCATCCTTAAGTCTTCCTACTGCCCCAATCCCACACTTCCCAATGTCTAATCTCTTCTTGATTTCCACATTCCCACAATACTTCTCAAATCTGTTCCCTTCTCTCCACTTACACCACAGCCACCATGGTGTAAGCCCATGTTGCACATCATCTTTTCTGTTCCAGTAGCCTCCTAATGAGTGACCCCAACTCTAGACTCTGTTTTTTCTGAATCTATCTTTCACAACACTGTCAAATATATTCCTAAGGCACAGGTGAGACCATGTCATTTCCCTCTTTATGAAGTCTTGGTGATTCCTATTATCTCTAAGATCAACAACAAATGTCTCTGGCATTTCACAGTCTGGTTCCCATCTGTCTTTCCAGACTTATTTCATATTAGTCCCACTCGTTCATTCTACTTTTCAGGCAAACTAGACTACTTGCTGTTCATTTCTTATTTACACACATTTGCAGAGGATATTCCGCACACCTAAAATGAACTCCTTCACCTCCAACTCTATTCAAAGTTTAGTTCAGGTACGACCTGCAACTCAAGGCCCTCCCTCATTCACCCAGTTGTTAGCTCATCCCTGAAATGACTCTCTGTTTACTTTGTCAGTATCCTCTATGGGCATGTGGTTTGCCTTTTCCTCCCTCCTCCCCCATCTAGTAGAATTCAAGAGCCTTAATGTTAAGGGCTATTTTTGCTTTGTTACTATAATCCCCAGTGCCTAGTTCAGGAGTGTCTGGCACATAGTAGAAAGTTAAGAAATACTTCAATTGAACTGAATGAGAGAATTGGAAATAACTATAGAAAAATAGCATGTAAGTGGTTAATTTTAAAACTTCAAAAATGTTTACTTGGATGAAACAATTTTAGAATTACTGGGGAAGCAAAAATAATTACTACCATGCTTCACATTTTGAATTTTGACATACCCTTGAAAGGCATTGATTTTCTTGGATCCTGAATAAATTATTTGTTTAGAAAGTATTTTGATGAGGCATATAAATATTTTGTATACCATAATGAACATAAAACATTTCTAATTTATAACAAGCCTGAAAGTAGACAAAACAAAACAAAACCCACAACATTCATAGATGGTAGAAATCTCCCATATACACCAGCACAGTACATGCACATCAACTTTTCTCCCTTTTTGGCTTGTTAGATTCTAGAGCATTGTAATCTTAATTTCACCCTTTAACTGAAAGAGGAAGCAATGGCCCTGGATACTATACTCATGCTATTTTTTTCATACAATTTTTTTTAGTATTTATTTGGTAAAAATATATTTTACCATCTAGCATTCTGTCTTGAAGAGGGGGTAAAGGAGGTGCTTTTAAAGGTCTCATTTCAAAAATATTCATCATTCATAATAACAAGGATGTTTGGTGGTTAATTAATTTCCAATGCTTAATTATGCTTTAGTAAATATTTTTTTTCCCTTTTCTGGTATGATTCAGAAAAATATACTACTACAAATTTTGCTTTAGTTACAGATTCTCTGAGATTCATCTGAATCAGATTTTTTGGGGGGTGTGCTTTTTATTATTGTTATCCTTCAGTAATTTCTAGGTGCTAGGACACCTAGAGGTAGGAGAGATATATCAGAAGGCAGGGAAATCCATATTTCTTTCACATGCCAATTTTTCCTCCATCAGGAAAGAAAATAGAACTCAGTTGTCAGAGTTGTGAGAGGCTAGGCTGTCATAATATTTTTTTTTGCCTGTGGCTTTCAGGGAGTTCCATTAGAAACATATATTCTGCTGGGGTGGGTGTGGGTGTGGAGAAAATTTATGACATGTACAGAAGTACCTATAGGGGGCAGAGCCAGATGGCTGAGTAGAAACAGGACTTTGGCGCAGCTCTGGCTTCCACCTCCTCCAATACATGTAAAAAATGACTCTAAACAAACTTTAGAGCTGCAGAACCCACAAAGTGACAGAGAGAAACAAATCTGCTGAAGGAAGCCCAGCAGGCTGGCAGGAAGGGTCCATCACAGCACACTGGGAGCCAAGCACAGTCCCTATTGAGCCATGGTTTTAGCCCCAGTGTGGCCCCAACCAGCAGCCCCTGCTGGAGCTGACTTCAGGAGATTAAATCACAAGCAGCTATAGCAATTTCCAGACTTCTCAATCCACAAATCTAAAAGATAAAGTAAAAGGTCAGTGTGGAACTTTGTTGGAAACAGGGAGAGTGCAGTCTGGTCTGGCTGCTCCCCTGGCCCCCCTACCCCCACCCCCAGCAAGAAGTGGAGGAGGTGTGGTGGCTGTAGCTGCTGCTGAGGGGCTGCTTCTGGTGCTCCTGGCCTGCAGATTGTAGGAGGACCAAGCAACCATTCAGAGGGTAATCACTTTTGCTTTGACCTGCTTGCATCAGATTGCGGTCTTGGGTGGTGGTCCTGGGGTGTGTGGCCAATGAGCCAGAGCTTGTGGGGGCTGTAGAGAGGGTGCCTATCTAATAGCTACAACAGCTGCAAAACCCCAGCAATTTGGTACTTAGCTCTCTCCACTCTGGAAGCAGAGTTCTACCATGCAAAGAGCTCAAAAGTCAAGTAATTGGCTGCCAATATGAGTAAGCAATGGAAGCAGAAACAGACAATAGAATCCTTTTTTGGGGACAAAAAGGATCAAGGCATGGAGCAGAAGGAAGAAAGAGAAGTCAGAACTCCTGCATCAAAAGCTTCCAAGAAAAATATGAATTGATTACAGGCCATGGAGGAGCTCAAGAAAGATTTTGAAAATCAAGTAAGAGAAGTGGAGGAAAAATTGGGAAGAGAAATGAGAATGATGCAAGAAAATCATGGAAAGTGAGTCAACAGGCTGCTAAAGGAGACCCAAAAATACACTGAAGAAAATAACACCTTTGAAATAGACTGACTCAAATGGCAAAAGAGGCCTAAAAAGCCAATGGAGAATGCTTTAAAAGCCAAATTTGCCAGATGGAAAAGGAATTTCAAAAACTCACTGAAGAGAATAACTCCTTGAAAATTAGATTGGAGCAATTGGAAGCTAATGACTTTGTGAGAAATCGAGATACTATAAAACAGATTCAAACAAAAGAAGTACCTACAGTGAAAGGAAGAATGAAGAGAAATATAAGCCCTGCCTGACAACTTTAGGTATAAGCAGAAACTTCACAGAGAAAGTGAGAAGTGATACCTGAGCTGAGCCTGAAAAAGAAGATATATATCCTGAGAAGCAGAAATGAGGATAAGGGCTCACATTCCATTCCTGAAAATTAAACTGTTTGGTGTGAAAATATGGAGGCAAGAGATGAAATGCTCAGTTTGATCAGAGAAATTAAATGGAGAGACCTCATCCTGAGGAATATTCTTTTGATAGATATGTAGAGAAGAGAGGAAAGAAATAGAAAGCAAGGAGACCAATTAAGATGCTATTCCAGTAGGTCAGGTTCAAAGTGATGAGGGTCTGCCCTAGGGCAGTGACTGTGTGAGGGGAGAGAAAGGAATAGATGCAAGAAGTTGGGGTGGCAGAATTAATAAGACTGAAATTATTTATAAAGGTTAAGGGATAATAGATAACTGCAATGTTACACCTAGGTGACTGTGAGGATGGTTTTAACAGAAAAGAGAAGGTTTAGGTAAGAGAGAAGTTTATGTGGAAAAAATGACAAATTCATTTTTAGACATATTGCATTTGAAAAGCTAAGGAGACATTTAGGAGGACTTATTCACCAGGCAGTCAATGATATATGACTGGAATTCAGGAGACTGAAGATAAATATAGATTTGATGATTCTTTTGCCCAAATTAAAATCCCTAAAGCACACATTTGTCACACTTCCCTCTCCCATTCAATAACTCTGGTAACTCCCAAGATATATAGGTTGAAATAAAAAACCCTCTGGCATTCAAAGCCCTTCACAATCTGGCCCCCTCCTACCTTTCCAGTCATCTTATATTTTACTGCTTTCCAACTATTCTGTAATTCAGTTATACTGAAAGGCTTCCTGGCTGTTCCTCAAACAAGACACTCCACCTTCAGACAGCATTTTCACTAGTTAGTCCCCATGCCTGGAATATTCTCCCACTTCATTACTTCCTCTTAGCTTCCTTCAAGTTCCAGTTAAAATCTCATCTTCCAAGAGAAGCCTTTTCCTTAATACTAGTGCTTTACCTCTGTTGAATATCTCCAATTCCAATCTCTCTCTCTCTCTCTCTCTCTCTCTCTCTCTCTCTCTCTCTCTCCATGAGTTCAAATCTGATGCATCCAGAGAGAAGAGCGGGTCCAGGACAGCACTGGGGCCATTCATGCTAATGGGGTAGCTGATATAGGATGAGCCATCAAAAGAGATTGAGAAGAAATAATCAGTGATACAAGAGAGATACCAGGAGAGAGCAATATTGGGAAAAGCAAGGGAAGAGAAAGTGTTAGGTGGAGGGGGTAGGAGTCAAAAGTATCAAGAGCTACAAAGAAGGAAAAATTCAGTAGGGAGGGAGCTTCCCTTAACAGTATTAGTGCACTCTCTTCAAAAATTACCTTGTATTCATTTTGTATATGTTATATATACACTAATATTGTATATGTATGTTTTGTCTCATTAGAATATAAGCTCCTTGAAGGCAGGATTTTTTTTTACTCTTTTCTTTGTATCTCTAGCATTTAGCATACTGCCTGGCCCATAATAAGTCCTTAATAAATGCTTGCACATTGATCAATTGATGGCAAGAACCTTCCAAAGTTACTGCTTTTGGATAAAATTGTGCTAACTGTATAAAATCTCATAACACAATAAGACTTCATGAATTAAATCTATGACTACTTAGAAGTTCAACTAATCTGCAAAAAAAAAAGTATAACAAAACAAATGGATAAAGATTGCCTATTGCTTACGTTAATTAAATTAATTAATATAATAAGGTCAATATATTATAATGCATATATGTCTATGTGTGCGTGCATATATGCACACAAACCTATAATCCTGGGGGAAATAGAGTACTATTTAGAGTTATGGTCACTACATTTTAGAAAGGGACATAATCTGGATAGAGTCCAGAGAAAGGTAACCACTATGGTAAAAAGCCTTGAGATCATGCCTTATGAAAATCAATTGAAAGTACTGGGGATGTTTAGTCTGAAAAGAGAAGAATTCAAAAAGATATGAATGATATCACAGGCATAAGAGGGATATCACTATTTTCCTGAGCCCCAGAGAACAGAACTAACATGTTTGGGTAGAAAGGAGGGAAGCAAACAAACATTCATTAAGTGTCAGACACCAGTCATGCTAAGTACCTCACAAATATCTTCTCATTTAATCTTCACAACAAGGGGGGGCATATTTAATTCCCTCTCCAAAGTTTAGGAACCTGAGACAGACAGAGGTCAAGTGACTTGCCCAAAGTCATATAGTCAGTCAGTGTCTAAGGCTGTATTTTAACTCAGGTCTTCCTCACTCCAGGTCTACCCCTCTATCCACTGCAATATCTAGCTGACCTAGAAGTTGCAAAGAGGAAAATTTAGACACGGTGTCAAGAAAGAAAAAAAATCCCAACAACCCAATAATACAACTGACAACTAGAATCATCCTTAAGTGGAAGGGCTTTTTCATAAAATAGATCTTCAAACAAAGGCTACACAATGACCTGTTGGGTGTATTGTAGTGAGGTGGCTTCTTATCCGGGGAAGATTTGTACTACATTCTCCAAGTTCCTTTCTAATTCTGAGATTCTCTGAATAGCATGATCTACAAAGAATAAAAATTGTGGGTAATACAAAGGAAAATGGAGATATCAACTTGTCCCCTGGTAGGTATATGTGGGTCACCTCATGCTCATCACGTAATATGCCTGTACATAAGAAAATATCATCAAGGCAGTATATGGCCAAAACAGGAGATGGGTAAGTCATACAGTAAGAAGGAATGGACTAAAGTCCAAGTGCTACACTGGTATGCATAAGATATTAAGAGACATAGAAGAGTACCTCCAGAGTGATGGATAATTTAGAAAATTTATAGAAGGATATGGATAAGAATTACATAGAGTGAAAACACATGGCTTGAAATCTTCATGAATAAAGAATGGGTCCATATTATGAAGATTGTAGTTCATTCTATCTGTAGACCTCTCCAGATCAATATTTCCTTTCAGATATGGTCATAAGAAGTTTACATATAATATTCCACCATGGTGGCATCAATACACAGTAGGAGATGTATTGGCACACATAATACCCATGTCAATATTGCTACTGCACTATAATGGTGACTTTGGAATGGTACATAATATACTAGGGAAAAATCATGACATGTATTGGTTATGTCTATTTAGTTAAATAGGATAAAAATATTTTGTCCTGATTTGAATGTTAGGAGAGGAGTTTCCCCTTATCAACATTGTCATAAAAATGGATAATACATTTTCCTCTTCCATTTTTGGGATACATATATGCTTATGTGTGTATATTTGTAGTGTTTGACCAAAATAAGAAACAGATTACTTATTTATCCTCTCAATATTTATTTATGCTTTATCTTGAAGTGAATCTGTGGGCATTTTAAAGCACATCTGATTTCACTTCAAATGATAAACTTGTGTAGGGATAAAAAAAAGGAAGATAGCATGATGGAAAATGTTGTGTAGCTGCCGAGAAAGAATTGATGAACTCTGACTACATATTGAAGCATTTACTTTTAACTTTATTGTGTGTCTGTGTGTGTTTTATTTGGTAATATGGCTAATATGGAAATATGTTTTGCATGACCTTATGTGTATAAGCAAGAATATACTGCTTACTTTTTCAAGGGGTGGGGGAGGGACAGGAGGAAGGAAGAAAATTTGCAACTAAAATTTTTAAAAAAGCGAATGTTAAATATATTTAACATGTAACTGGAAAATATTTAACGGAATAAATAAAACTGTATTTTTTTTTTAAAAAAGGAAGGTAGAACTTGGCAATATAAGTAATCTACAATAGCCTGGACATCAAATAAAAATTGGAAATTCTATTATATTATTAGCATTCGGTGTGAATTATCAAATACAATACAACTTTCATTAGTTTCAAATAAAAAATATCTTATCTTCTGTCCGAGGTCACATTACTCATTTACTCAAGCCAAACTGACTCTTCAGCAACTTTTGTCTTGCCTTATGTTCTTGTTTCCTTGGAAATATATGACAATGAAGGTCATTTGAACAGCTGTTCCACCAGACTTATTAAGGTCTGAATTTCATTGTTCACTTTATCCAGCAAAGCTAGTTTATTTGAGCAAACAAGCATGCAGAAATGGAAACGAATCAAGGGCTTCTACTCTTTGTACTCCGTGGTCATAGTGTGAATAAAGAAGCTAATAATGATGTTATAAATATAAGATTTCCTAAGCAGTAAGGGAATCCTAGTGTCAAAATATATGGAGAGTCCTTAAAGAAGTTGAAATTATATGTAAATATATATATATATATATATATATATCTGAAATTATATAAACCTGTATTCTTAGAATTTAAGTAGTTGTTTCCTCAATTATCAACAATAACTGAAAATGTGAAGTACATTTGATTATGGTCTTTGGCCTCCATGTCTGCTTTTAAATCCTACTTGTCCTTCAAAGTGGATCTCAAATACCATATAATCCTCCTCTGATCTCCTGCCCCACCACCAGATGGGAGTGAACTCTTTCTTATGACCCATATAAGCACTGTGTTCATAAATTTATTATTTTCTTATTATATTAAATTCTAAACTTGAGTTTTTTTCTTTTAAAAATTATTGCATAATACTATATATTTACGTGGATATTTTACCCTCCTTATCAAATATCAAGTTTTATTAAGGCATGGAATATATATATATATATATATATATAAATTATATTTATTTCTAGCAGACTCAATAATAGTTACTGATTAAACTGATTTACTCAGTAAAACACAAATAATATGGACCAATTTAGGAATCTAGGTCTTCTGTCATCAGACTGTGTGTTTTGCCCATACTACTACACTGTGAAAGAAGAAAGATGATAATAGTAGGAAGGAGGGAGAATAAATGTGGGGCAATGTTCTATGTGCCCAACTAACCTTGCAACTTGACATCAGTGTCTCCCTATTACCACCAGGATAAAATATAAATTATTTTATTTGGCATGACAATTTGGTCCCAACCCATTTTTTCCAATATTTTTATACGACACTCCCTCTTCAATAGTTCAGTCATTTTTCCATTTATTTAGACAGGGTAATCCATCTCCTATATGGAGTGGCTTTGACTAGCTATCTCCATAAGGAGAATACACCATTTCCTCATCAACACTTTACAGAATTTCTCACTTCCTTCAAGGCAAAGATTAAGTACCACTTTTTACACAAAGGTCTTTTCTGATATCCTAAGTGTTAGTACCCTAGGAGAAGTGCAATGGAAAAAGCACTGGACTTGGAATGAGGAAGACCTGAGTTCAAATACAGCCACAGTCACTTATCAGGTATGTAACCTTGGGTGTATCACTTAACCTAGGAATGTTAACTGTAAAATGTGGATAATAATAACATCTATCTCCCAGGGTTATTGTGAGATCAAAATAAGATAATATTTGTAAAATGCTTAGCTCAATGTCTAATATGTAGTAGACAGCTTAATAAATGCCTGTTTCTTTCTTATGTTTGACTACTTCATAATTTTAAAAATGCATTCCATAAATAATACTATGCAATAAAAAATAATGAACAGGGGCAGCTAGATGGCTCAGTGTATAGAGCACTGGCCTTGGAGTCAGGAGGACTTGAGTTCAAATCTGGCCTGAGACACTTAACACTTACTAGCTGTTTGACCTTGGGCAAGTCACTTAATCTCAATTGCCCTGCCCTTCCCCCTCCAAAAAGTAAAAAAAAAAATGATGAACAAGCAGATTTTTAAAAAGCCTAGAAACACGTATACAAGCTGATACAAAGTGAAATGAAGAGAACAAGAAAAACTTTGTACACAGTATTAGCAACAACATGTGATGATCAACTATGGATGGCTTAGCTCTTCTCAGCAATACAATAATCCAAGACAAGTACAATGGACTCATGAAGGAAAAGCATAGTTTTTCACTCAGTTTATTCTTTCTTATGCTTTTTTCCCCTTTTTATCTGTTTCTTCTTCCACAACTGTAACAAATATGGAAATAAGCTTTACATGATAGCACATATACAAACTATATCAAACTGCCTACCATTTTTCTGAAGAGGGAAGGGGAGGAAGGAAGGGAGGGAGAAAAATTTAGAACTCAAAATCTTGTAAAAATCAATGCTAAAAATGTTCTTGACATGTAATTGAGGAAAAAAATAAAAATAATATACTATTTAAAGCAAAAAAAAGTATTCCGTATTTGTGTGTATATGGATCTATACTTACACATATGCATACATCCATATACGTATGTGTATATATGTACTATACATATGTATGTATGTATACAGACATGCTGTCCTCCCAATAGAATGAAGTTCCCTTAGAGATTGTTTTATTATTTGTATTTGCATCTGGCATATCCTAGGGGCTTAAAAATTACATGTGGATTGATTGACTGCTGCAGTGGAGGCATCAATATGTAACTAAAATGAGGGTGGAGGAGGAAGAAAACAATGATTTATATAGCACTTCCAAATGTTATCTCAGGGGAGGCTAGGTGGCACAGTGAATAGAGCACTGACACTGAAGTCAGGTGGACCTGAGTTCAAATCCAGCCTCAGACACTTAACGCTTACTAGCCATGTGACCTTGGGCAAGTCACTTAACCCCAATTGCCCTGCCTTCCCACTCCAAAAAAAAGGGCAATAAATAAATAAACAAATACATATTATCTCATCTGATACTAATATCAAACTTGCAAGGTAGATACTGTTATTATCCTCATTTTATAATTAAGAAAACTGAGCCAAAAAAAAGTAAAAAGATATTATTAAGTGACTTGCCCAGGGTTGCATAGCCAATAATACCATTTGAACTCGGGTCTTCCTGATTCCTGTCTAGCACCTCTATCCACAATTCCACCAGCTTCCCCCAAAATAGTTTAATTTGCTGATAGTATACCTAGCCCAGTTGTCAGTTGTGTGCAGCTGCTTTCCAGTGGTGTTCATGACCAAAACCTTGGTTAGAGAATATAAATATGGAGAAGAAATGACAACAAAAGAAAATGAGTGGAAGCTAAATCACCACCGTATACATTTGGACAGTAAGGACAAATGCAAACACAAGGATGAAGAAATGGGTTAAAAAATTAAAGGATGTGAAATAGTAGATGCTAATAAAACAAGCTAGGTGCAGATATCCCATTTTCAGCAGTCACTGTAGTAAGTCAACATTCACTTGGATTAAGAGATTGTTTTTCAGCACACAGAGATACACAAATACAGACTCATTTCCACATACTTATGTTTCAGTAAATGCTCAATTAAACAATAAATATCAACCTCTATGGATTAAGAAATAAACTTTTTATTGTTTCATAAAAATTGATTATAAAATAAATGTTCCTGCTTTTGTTAATACCATAGGACTATTATATTTAGAAGTCAAAGTAAGTTAAACCCTCTAAGGAAAAATAAATTGTCACTGCCTTCTCTTTCATTACTAGTCTATTTAAAAGGGAAATTTAGTTCTAGTGTGGCTTTTCTAAAGCAAAATATTTGCAATATGTAATATAAATAGATGATCCACAACCATTCCTATTTTATAAGCATATATGTAACAAGGTAATGGTCCAATGATGAATTTACACCTAATGTCATACACAACACGTACATGTAAGTTATATACATATATGTATAAGTGCACATATGCATACATGCCATGGCAAAATAACAATTACTTCCAGTTAGATGATTCTTTAGCAAAAGTAAATCAAAAGGAAATTAAAACTAGTTTAGGAAACTGGGTTCTCTTTTCCTATCATTTCAATATTTTCCTCTAACCTCTAACCTCTATACCTCATCCTCCTTCTACCTACTATCATTCCAAAGAGGGAAAAGGGGGAGTTAATACACAAATTCAGCCATTATTTTTTTTTCAAATGCTTTATTAACTTCTGGTTTACATAATTTATTTCTGCCAGATTTTGAGTTACAATTTCCCCCATTTTTTGCCTACCCAAGGCCCCAAAACAGCAGTACCACAGGATATCCCTGCCTCCAATCTGCTCTCTTCCATATCTTCTCTCATACCACCTTCGACTTTTCCAGTAGGGCATGGTGGATCTCTGTGCCCCAATGCCTGGATATCTTATTTCCCAGTTACATGTAAAGTAGTATTAATAAGAGTATTTATTTTTTTAAACATTTGATTTTAAAACTTTGAATTTCAGATTAATTCCCTTCCTACCTTGTCACCCACCCTTACTGGGAAGATAAGCAATTCAGTATAGATTGTACATGTGTTGCTATGCAAAACATTACCATAGTAGATATATTGTAAAAGATTGACTATATTTCCCTCCCTCCTATCTCACCTCCCACCTGTTCTATTCTCTACTTTGATCCTGTCCCTTTTCAAAAGTGGGTGCTTCCAACTAATCCCCCCCCAGCCTGCCCTCCCTTCCATCATCCTCCATCTCATTCCCTTCCCTTCCCCCCTACTCTCCTGTAAGGCGATATACCGTATTTAGTTTGTATGTCATTCCCTCCCTGAGCCAAATTCAATGAGAATAAGGTTTTGCCTTTTTGCCTTCCTGTTCTTCCCCTCCATCATAACCATTTTCCCTTGCCTCTTCTATATGAGATAGTTTACCCTATTCTGTCTCTCCCCATCTCCTCTCGTTATATTCTTCTCTCACCTCTTAATTTCACATTTTAAGTATCATCCCTTCCTACTAAATTGGTTCTGTGCCCTCTATCTATGTATACCTGTAAACATATGTGTACAGATTCACATATGTATTCATATGTCCATATAGCCTCTTTCAACTAATTTCATACTAAGAAAAGTTTCATCAGTTACAATTATCACTTTTCCATATAGGAATGTAAATAGTTCAACTATGATAGGTTCCTTATGATTTCCCCATTTACCTTCTCAAGCTTCTCTTGCTTCTTGTATCTGAATGTCAAATTTTCTATTCAACTCTGTTTTTTTCATCAAGAATACTTGAAAGTCCTCTATTCCACTGAATGACCATATTTCCCCCTGAAACATGATACTCAGTTTTGCTGGGTAGGTGATTCTTGGTTTTAATCCCAGCTCCTTTGACCTCTGGAATATCATATTCCAAGCCCTTCGATCCCTCAGTGTAGAAGCTGCCTGATTGTGTTTCCACAATATTAAAATTGTTCCTTCCGGGCTGCTTGAAATACTCTCTCCTTGATCTGGGAATTTTGGAACCTGGGTATAATATTCCTAGGAGTTTTCTTTTTGGGATCTTTTTCAGGAGATATTTGGTGGATTCTTTCAACCTCTATTTTGCCCTCTGGTTCTAAAACATCAGCGCAGTTTTCCTTGAGAATTTCTTGGAGGATGATTTCTAGGTTCTTTATTTGATCATGGCTTTCAGGTAGTCGAATAATTTTTAAATTATCTCTCCTGGATCAATTTTCCAGGTCAGTGGTTATTCCAATGAAATATTTCACATTGCCTTCTATCCTTTCATTTGTTTGGATCTGTTTAACAGCATCTTGATTTCTCATGAAGTCATTAGCTTCTATTTGCTCCAATCTAATTCTGAAGGAATGATTCTCCTCAATGAGCTTTTGAGATTCTTTTTCCATCTGGCATATTTGGCTTTTTGAGGAATTCTTCTCCTCATTGGCTTTTTGAGCCTCTTTTGCCATTTGAGTTAGTCTATTTTTTATTTTCCTCAGTCAGTTATAGTGTTATTTTCCTCAGTCAGGCTGTTGACTCTCATTTCATAATTTTCTTGTATTGTTCTCATTTCTCTTCCCGATTTTTCCTCTACTTCTCTTATTTGCTTCTTAAGGTCCTCTATGGCCTGTAACCAGCTAGTATTTTTCTTTGAAGCTTTTGGTGCAGGAGTTCTGACTTTGTTGTTTTCCTCCTGTTCCATGATTTGCTCCTTTTTGTAGCCAAAATAGGAGTGTAAAGTTGGGGTATCTGTTTATTTTGCTTTCTTTGCCTGCTCATGTTGCCACTCAGTCACTTGGCCCTTGGGCTTTTTGCCACAGTAGGACTCTGCCACCAGACAGGGGAGCTTTCATCCCAAATGCTGGGGTTTTCTCAGCTGCCAAAGTTATTAGTTGGGTGCCCTCTTTGAAGCCTCCACATGCTCTGGCAAGCTGGTCGCACACCCCAGGACCTCCACCCTAGAGCAATTACCCCTCAGACTGGTCGCTTTGTCCCCCTACACTCTGCAGGCCAGGAGCTGAAGCTGCCATGTGGGGGTGGCTGCACAGCCACGGCTCCTCAGTGGCTTCTCACTCCAGGGGAAGAGGTCGACACACTCTGAACTACTGGATCCCAAAGTCCACACTGCACTGACCTCTCACTTTGTCCTTAGCATCTATGGGTTGATAATTCTGGACACTGCCACCACTGCTGGTGATCTGAAGTCTCTCCAGCCAGAAGCTGGTCAGGCCCACCCTGGGGCTAAAACCTCTGACTCACATAGGGCTGGGATCCGCTTCCAGAGCACTGGGCTGGCCAATTTCTGCCAGCCTGCTGGACTCTCCCCAGTAGGAGGTTAACTTCTCTATGTCACTTTGTGGGTTCTTTAGCTCCAAAGTTTGTTCAGAGTCCCCTTTTCATGAATTGGGAGAGGTGGAATCTGAAGCCCCATGGAAATCCTGTTTCTATTCTGCCATCTTGACTCCCCCCCAAATTCAGCCATTATTAATTGGTAATATGATATTAAATCAATGGTTGCCCTGCTTTCCACAATAGGAAAGCTAGCTCTATGTGTATGTGTGTGTGATTTTTAAAAAAAAAATTGATGTTGTTCAAACCTAACTGTTAATCATTAACGGGATTCAGCCTTCATTAATGAGACATACATACATATGTAAAGGTAATGATCAACTAATGATTCTGTATCTTCAAAATGACCTGTACACACAAATGGCTATAACTGTGTACTGACCACTCTTCATATTCCCTCCCTGTCAAGTTAAACAGGAGATTCCTAGAATCAGAGAATACATATGAGTCAGAGAGTAATGAAGGGGAATAAACTTTTATAAGGCAGAAAACATTCCTATCTATTCACCCAAATAAGATAGGAGGTCAGGTTGTCTAATGGATGGAATTGGGATATGAGTAAAGTGAAGATGAATGGGTAACTAAATGGTAGAGTAGAGTACATAGAGTAGATGAATGGCAAGCACAGAAATAGTTCACAACTTGTTTCAGCTACTGAATTAATACCTTGTTTCAATTGAAGTTTCTTTTGGGCCTTGCATCAAGTCTGTTAAGAGACAGAACATGTGAACCTCACAACTTGTGAACCCTAGAACTCATGAACTCCTGCAACAGGAAGGAGAAAAGCTAATGACCATACATAAGAATAATTTCCAGGTGAGAGACAGCAGAACTCAGAAGAGGACGCTTCTGGTGGCAGAGTCAAGGAGAAAATATGTGGTATCCTGGCACTCTTGTCTGTTATGTTTGTGTTGATGTTCATTTGTGATACTTTGTACAGAAGCCCTGAGACCTTACTGGAAGTCCTGAAAGAGGATTTTCTGGTTGTATGTTTACAGATGTCCTGGAGGAGGGTTTTGGAGGTCCTAGGTATTTACTAATGATTTGTGCCAACATCTTGGACCTTGATTGTGGGTGTGTGTTGAATTCTATGTTCATGATTTTACTGACCACTTGGATCTTGTTTTTGGGTCTGTGTTGAATTCTGTGCTGATGATTTGTGTTGGGTTCTCAGATCTTGTTGGTGGGTCTGAGTTGATTTCACAGGCAGATAGTGAATTGATGATGGTGCCCGCAATGTGCACGGATATTATTGTGGCTCTGTCAAACTTTGTCTTCCCAGAAACAGGAAGTGTGACGGACTTGAGGTGGACTGGACACTGTGAACTTCAATATGGAATGGGAACTGGATGAAGAACTGGACAAGGAACTGGACAAGGAATTGAGAGCTGCCTGCCTTTGAACCCAGGTGACAGTTGGAGCTGGAACCATGGAAGAGGAACCAGGGAAGCTGAGAGTCAGCCTTGAGTCAAGCTGAAAGGAGACTTTACTTGCATACTCTGTACTTACTGATTGTGATTTACTGTGACCTAGGTGTAGAGAACTTTTACTTTTGTACTTTGTGATTGAATTAAGGATTTTGTGATTGACTAAATGAATGTATTTTGTTTAAAAATATGTGACTACTTTGGTGAAAACTATGTGGCCATTTTAGTGATATGTTGTTGAGTTGTGACATGGTGAATGCTGTATTTTGATTTTCTGTGATAAGTTGTAACATTGTGAATGCTGTATGTTGATTTTCTATGAATGTTTTGCTCTGATTTGTTATTGAATAAATAGAGAGCTCACTATACTATGTAATGAGAACCTTGAAAGCTATTCACAGCAGTAGTCCTCTGGACTGGACTGCATGGCTTTACACCATCCTATAGTTAGGAAGGCTCATCTTCCTGAGTACAAATCTGGCCTCAGATACTTACTAGCTGTGTGACCCTGGGCAAGTCACTTAACCCTACTTGCATCAGTTCCTCATCTATAAAATGAACAGGAGAAGGATATGACAAACCACTCCAGTATGATTGCCAATAAAGCACCAAATGGGGTCATGAAGAGCTGGGCACTCCTGAAAAACGACTAAACAACAATAACAGAAGACTGTATGAAGAATGCAATAATCAAAAAGGAAAGAGAGAAGAATTGTTGAGAAGAACAGAGGGTTCATGCAGGAGTGGCATATCTCTAGAGTAGTCATCTCCAAACTTAATTTTTATCATGTATTATTAATAATAATAAAAAAATTTGAGCAGACATGCACATTTAGTTGCTTATTTATGAATTATATGCATGTACTATATTACCAATAATTAGGTACATTATAAAAATACATAAAATAGGACTTGTTAAGGGATGCAATAAAGATGAAATATAGCTAGCATTTATATTGTTATTCAAATGTAGTTTTGAAATTTTTTAAATTAATGGTACTTTTTTGCATTGACTGAAATATTAATGATAATTTTAGTGAGAAAAATGTGATTTAAAATGCTTCATTATTTTTCAACTTTTGATTTAGCCTTTTGTTGTATAGAGATTGCTAAACTCAGTTTATTTGGTTTCAGTTGCTATCATAGGTGAAAAAAGTTACCTCACTAAGAAATGTAGATTGAAATGGAAAAAGTTCATGGGTGGCTGTGATTGGTAAATTATCTTATCAACCCCATCCATTAATTATATAAAGGTTTTTGAAGAAATTCAGCTAGAAAATTTCCATTTTTCTTGATGTCAATTAATTTTCTTACAAACTAATAAAAAAGTGTTAAATTTTTAAAATTTTTAACAAATAGGTTAAAAAAAAAAACTTATTGAAATTTTTCACCTGGAATGTTTTTAAGCAGGCTAAATAATTGTTTCTAAGTTTTGTTTTCTTTAAAGTATGAAGATATGAGAGTTTTTATAGGAAACACACATTGAATTCAGTTACACAGAGAGGCAGAGTTATTATCAAAGAGGAGAGGATGGTCAGCAATGTTAAAAGATGAAGAAAGGTCATGAAGGATTAAGACTGATGGAAGGCTATGAGATTTGACAAAGATCACTAGTAACTTTGAAGAGAATGGACACATTTGAGTGTGGAGTTAAGGATAATGAGGAAGTTGAAACTGATTCATGGTGAGATCAGATGTATGGTAGTATTCTCCATGGAAATAGTGAAGTTTAGAAAATGGGTGGGTTTGAGGGGAAAGTTGTGGAGAACTGGGGGGGGGGGGCAGGGAGGGAGGATGAATTTTTCTCCTGTGCAGCTACTGTAGTTATCTGAGTCTCAGTTAGTTTAAAATCACCCTAAGGGACCCCTGTTAGGCTGACAGGAGGCCCATAGCAGTAGGTACTAGGTTAGACAATTGTTGAACTGTAACAAGTGAAAGAACTGCTATCGCTATGTTGGAGTATTGACTATACCAGGGAGAATGAAATGGAATATTATCTTTTACATACTTCTTGGAGTCAGGCCATGGCCCTTTGGGAGACTCAGTCCCTCCTCTTCCCTCTTTGGAGACCCTTGCTTTAGAGAACCAAATCAACAAGCCATCTCTTTATTCCCCACTTGTCTGTATGTGTGTGGATTTTATCATCACCTCATCATCCTGCAAGATCATGTCAGCCTTGGGACTCATACCTCATTAGTATGTTCTGTACCTAGGAACACTCTGCTTGGAGAGGGTAGACAGTGAAGAGTGGAGAGGTGCTCCCAGATACTATATTTAAAGAGTATAGCCAAGCCAACTATCTCTTCATTTCCTACCTGGTTGCACTACTCTGATATTTATCAGCCTCCTTATTGGGTACTCTCATCTCTTTTCAGCTTCTTTTAATGTTCTGTCTTCCTTCATTAGATTGTGAGCTCCTTGAAGGTAAAGACTGACTTTTGTTTTTGTATTGGTATCCCTAGTGTTCAGTATAATGCCTAGCACAGGTAGGCTATTTATTAATATTTATTTACATGATTGACTAATACTGGGGAGTCAGATGACTGGTCTTTGGCAGTGGTATCTACTAAATCTAAATGTGTCAGGAAGGCAACAAACATTTATTAAGCACTTAGTACACTGCAGGCATTGTACTGAGTTCCATGGATGTGTAAAATATCTCTCCATAAAATAGAGATTTAATTGTATAGTTCAGTTTTTACTTTTTTATTACTTTTCTTTTTGTTAATTTAGAGAATGAATATATGTTAATTACAGAGATTAGTTACTATCTTTTAATTCTGGTTACCATATCTGAGGAAGATGGAGGTAGAATAGTGTACAAAACAGGATTTTGCAGGGGATGATCGAGATCATGACATACAAGGACTTACTGGAAGAGTTAGGAATGCTTAACCCAAAGAGAAGATTTATGGAGGATAACATAAGTGCTTGTTAGACTGCAGTGAATAATTGGCTTCAAGTATTTAAATGCCTAGGCAAAACAGGGAATACATTCTGGCTACATTAGAATGTACCATTTTTCCCAGCACCAGAGGACAGAACTAGGAATAATGGGTGGAAGATGCTGAGAAATTGACTTAGGTTTGATGTACAGAAAAAGTTCCAGAAATTATAGGTATATAAAATTTGATGAGTTGTTTTGGAGAGAATGGGCCCTCTTTGCTAAAGTTCTTTCCATTGGATGACTATTTGGGGGAAATGTTGTAGAGAGGTTAGATTCAGTTTAGAGGAGTTTAGCTTCTGACTCATCATCCAACTATGTGATATTTTTGAATCTTCCAAATTTGAAAAAGCAAAAAAAAAAAAAGTCAAGTACATGGGAGAATAGCAGCTATAAAAGGAGGAGCAGAAATATTTGTTAACTAATTTGAACATGTAGAAAACATGAGAGAGGAGTTGAGGTAAGGGGAATAATAGTAAATTGTAAACAAATTAGAATTTTAAAATGTATTCAATTTTATTATGCCACTACTGTGGTCCTTTCCCTTTGTGAGGATTCAGATGAGGGAGGCGTTTCATTCTTACATTTCTTGCCCAAAGATGAAAGGAGAGATTTAGGCAGAATAAGGTAGTGAATACAGAGATTAGCAATTATAATTAATTTAGTGAATCTAATTCATTAATAACATGTAACTAATTCATTTAAATTATTCCTAGTAATCAGTGTCTTAAATACAGATTTTCTATATTAAAGGAAGACTAGTGATTTGAACATATGATCGATTTTTATTAGGAAATTATACAATTTAATTGACCATATTTTACATACAATGTTCTAATGTCCAGTATAAGTTTCTTTATTGATGGCAGTCATCAGATTTAAAAAAAATTTTTTTTCATCATCAGTTGCCATTCCAAATGCAAGTCATACACTACTTGATGTGACACGCTTCCATTAGTAGAACTTCCTAGCTAATATTATATGTTTGTCATTATTTTGTGTATCACAAGTGAAAATCCAGTGTGCAATACTATGGAGGTCTTAGTGATCCATTTTTAATATGGTCAGTTACCTAGCTAGTGTTATTAATGACTTACAATAGTTATAAAGAGAGCATGTGAGAAATTAATTGTTTCTTTCTCACCTATCTAGCCTTAGGTTTTCAGGCATCTCTACTATTCTACTTAGGAATATTCACTGACGGGCCCTTCCAGGCCTCCCTTCCCTACCTCTTGTCCATTTCATTTAACATTAGTGTCTACACCAGAGGAGAATAAAGAGGCAAAAGAAATAAAAGGCAAATCATCCAATTCTGTTTTTCACTGATAATATTTACTAATGTTTTGATGGAAGATAATGTTGAACAAATATAAAGTTGTTGACATACAAAGGTAAATGAAATGCCTCAAGACAGGGTATTTCCCTTCCTGGGAGGTCTTCAAGGTGAATCTGAATAATTACTGGCCAGATATGTAACATTGAGGATTCTTTTTGTGTTGGAGTCAGACAAGAAGGGAAAAGGGTTAGTAAGCATTTAAATTATAAATTTATCTCATTTGATCCTCAGAAGAACTCTGTGACTTTGGTGGAAACTGAGACAGAACAGTTAAGTTACTTGTTCAGGATTACACAGATATTAAGTGTTTGAGACTGGATTTGAACTAAGGTTTTCTTCTAACTGCCTCCACACCTAAGAGGACCAGAGACATCCAATTTCAAATACAATAAATCTGTGACTCATCTATAAACTTCCCTCCTGCTATTATATTGGATGAAGAGATTGTTGAGCTAGCTATGAGAAACAAGGGGAGTAATAGGCTGGTGGCTACTACCACATATACTTTCCTGCAATTTAAATTAACATATATGTAACCACTTCTACTTAATTAAAAACTGAAATATTCACTATTTCATGAGTTCCCCTTTCTAGTCCATTTTATGAATCAATATAATCATCATTAACAATTTTCTCTTTAATCACCACTAGTCTGCCAAAAATGACTAAAGTTCTTCAATATTTCAAAAGATATGTGATTTCATCAGTGAAGTTATTTCTCCACAAAATAGAACATTATCACTCTATCTTTGCTTTAATTAATGGGTTTCATGAATTGTTGAAACCTAAAAACCTCATCTCATAACGACTGTTCTGTTATGAGTCTCTCTGAATTTAGCTAGTCTGGTACTCAGATTAAAGATTCATGGTCACCTGAACTACGTGGAACTCTTTCCATCTTAGAAGACTGGCAATAGTAATATATCTTTTGTTTGAATGTAGTTTCATCTAAGCACCACAAAATCCAGGGCTAGAAAATTAGTAGGATGGGGGGGGTGGAGTCAAGATGGCGGAGTAGAAACAGGACTTCCACCGGGCTCCGTCTCCCACCTCCTCCAATTCATGAAAAGGTGACTCTGAAGAAACTTTGGAGCTACAGAACCCACAAAATGACACATAAAAGCTAACCTCCCACTGAGGACACCCCAGCAGGCCAGCAGCAAGTGGCCAGTGCAGCTCTCTGGCCAGCTCTCTGGGAGCTAGCTGACCCCAGCCCTGCAGGAGCCTGAGGCTTTAGCCTCAGGGCAGGCCTGACCAGCTGCTGGCTGGAGGGACTTCAGATCACCAGCAGCTGTGGCAGTTTCCAGAATTATCAACCCATAGATGATCTACTGTTTGATAAATCCAAAGACTCCAGCTTATAAGATAAGAACTCACTATTTGACAAAAACTGCTGTGGAAACTGGAAAATAGTGTGGCAGAAATTAGGCACAGACCAACATTTTATACCATATACCAAGATAAGTTCAAAATGGGTACAAGTTTTAGACATAAAGGGTAATCCCGTAATCAAATTAGGAGAGCAAGGAAGAGTTTACCTGTCAGATCTATGGGAAAGGGAAGAATATATGACCCAAAAATAGATAATTTTGATTACATTAAATTAAAAAGGTTTTGCACAAACAAAACCAATGAAACTAAGATTAGAAGGAAAGCAGAAAGCTGGAAAACAATTTTTACTGCCAATGTTTCTGATAAAGGTATCATTTCTAAAATATATAGAAAACTGAGTCAACTTTATAAGAATACAAGTCATTGCACAATTGATAAATGGTCAAAGAATATGAACAGGCAGTTGTCAGATGAAGAAATTAAAGCTATCTATAATTATATTAAAAATAATGGTCCAAATCACTATTTGAGAAATGTAAGTTAAAAAAGAACTCTGAGGTACCACCTCTCACCTATCAAATTGGCAAACAAAACAAAACAGGAAAATGATGAATGCTGGAGAAGCTGTGGGAAAATTGAAACACTAATGCATTGTTGATGGAGTTTTGAACTGATCCAACCATTCTGGAGAGCAATTTGGAACTATGCCCAAAGGGCAATCAAACTGTACATGCTTTTGATCCAGCAGCATCACTACTAATATGATCCCAAAGAGATCATAAGCAATGAAAAAGGACCCATATGAACAAAAATATTTTAGCAGCTTTTTCTGTGGTGGCAAAGAATTGAAAATTGCAGGGATGGCCATCAACTAGGTAATGACCAAACAAGTTGTGGTATATGATGTAATGGAATATTATACTATAAGAAATGATGAGCAGGTGGATTTCAGAAAAACTAGAAAGACTTATATGAACTGAGGCTGACTGAAGTGAGTTGAACCAGGAGAATGTTGTACACAGAAACAGCAACATTGTTCAATTATCAGCTTTGATATACTTAGCTCTTCTGAGCAATGCAATGATCTAAGACAATTCCAAAAGATTCCTGATGGAAAATGCTATCCATATTCAGAGAAAGAACTATGGAAATCTGAATACAGATCGAAGCATACTATTTTCTCTCTTTTTTTTCCTTTCTTATGCTTTTTCTATTTTCTTCTGATTCTTCCTTCACAACATGACTAATATGGAAATATGTTTAATATTATTTTCCATGTATGGCATATATCAGATTGCTTGCCATCTTGGGGAGGAGGAAGGGAAGGGAAAAAATATTTGGACCTCAAAATATTATCAAAGTGAATGTTGAAAATGATCTTTACATGTAATTGGGGAAAAATACTGTTAAGTGGAAAAAAAAAAGAAATCAGGAGCATGGCTTCAGAAAAACCTGGTTAGACTTACATGAACACATACAAAAGGAAATGTACAAACCAGAGCTTTGTAAACAGGAACAGCAATATTGTGAGGACAATCATCTGTGAAAGATTTCACTATTCTGATCAAGACAATGATGCAAGAAAATTACAATTATTTCACAATTATAGGGGAATCCTATGGTATCTGTTTTCCTCTGCTGTTGTAGATCAGAACCTTCTCTGCATCTTTTTAATCTTAAGGAATGGCCTAGCAAACAATCGGAAATCAAAGGGATGGTCATCAATTGGGTAATGGTTAAACAAGTTGCAGTATATGAATGTAATGGAATACTATTGTGTTATAAGAAATGAGGAGCAGACGGACTTCATAATAACCTGGAAAGACTTATATGAACTGATGCTGAGTTAGGGGAGCAGAACCAGGAGAACATCATACACAATTACAGACACATCGAATCTGTGATAAGCTAACTTGATAGACTTTGGTTCTTCTCAGCAATGCAAGGTTCTAAGACAGCTCCAAAAGACTCATGATGGAAAAGGTATCTGCATCCAGAGAAAGAATTCCAGAGTCTGAATACAGATTGAAGCAAACAATTTGCTCTCTCTTTTTTATGTTTTGTTTCTTCTCTCTCTTGGTTCATTCCATGGGGTATAATTCTTCTTTACAACTTGACTATTGGGAAAATATGTTTAATGTGAAAGCAAATGAAGAACTGTTATAGGAATGTAAATTTTTAAGATCTTCCCTGACCCTAGGCTTAAGTGCACCTGGAGCCTGTGGTGGGAGGCTTGTTTCTCAGTAGATACTTTGTGATTGGGCAGTGGGTCAAGAGGGTTGTTACATTCTCTGACCCAGGAGAAGGCTATATAATCCCTAGTGTGAGGTGTTGTTTTGGGGCTCACTTTGAGAATTGTTGGGTGACGAAACTCTGGGAAGCTGTTAAGAGCCCCCCGGCTTTGAAAACCCAGCTATTGATGCTTCCCTCTCTGGTAACTGTGATTAGTTATGGATGCATGTAATGGTTGGACAGTTTGGAAGCCTGTCTGCTGAAATGTTTCTCTGTCTCATAACTTTTGCTTGTAGCCTCTGTATACTCTGAAGTTCGGGGTGCTAACCTTTTTCCCCTGAACTAGGTAAATGATATATGTTTGATTGATTAAAGAAAGATTGTTAAGCCATTTTGAGTTGCTTTCCTTTAAAAAAAGCAGATCTAAGAATCTGTGTTGGCAGCCACCCTAGGGACTCTGGGGTACTTGCTGCTACAAGAACCTATATCAGATTGCATACCTTTTTGGGGGAGCAAGGGGATAAAATTTGGAACTCAAAAACTTGTGGAACTGAATGATATAAATTAAAAATAAATGAATTTAAAAGAAAAAAAAAGGATGGCCCAAAGGCAACGTAAGCTTAAATGTATGTGATGAAAAGCATCATGTACGTGTCTGAAGCATTGTTTGAACCCAGGTCTTTCTAATTCTACACTTGGTCCTTTATCCACTATTCTCTGTTGCTTCTATCTAATATATCCTTAAGTCAAAATATGAAAAGAAAGATACATTTTCCATAACTTACTCTCCCTGTTTAGGTTTAACTGACTGATTACTCCTCTGATTTGTGTCTTTTGATACTCAAGTACATTGCATTAACTTGAGCTTGAGCAGTTAAAAAACATCTCAGGACATTTCCTGTTTGTTTAATTTATCTCTAGGAAATGAAGTTTGGGTTTTAAACTCCACAGAAATGAATATTGTCTCAAAACCTCAAACCTCCTCCTCCCAACTTATTTCACCTCCTGCACTTAGTGGGAGATGACTGGTGGATTATTTTAAATTTTTTTCTGTATGATCTCAAAGTCCAATTCATCTTCCTCAGGAAAAATAAGCCCCTGCCCTCACAATATAAAGGTGAAGCTAGATTTTTCAATGGATTTACTCAAAAGTGCATTAGTATTACATTTTAGAAGTTTAATGAATAATGTATTGTAGCATATGTGAAGTGTACTCTCTTTATTAATCTGAATCTATCTATTTTGTATTCTAGGATATTACTCTGTTAAGAAGCATTATTTTCTGAGGTCAGAATGGCCTTAGTGCCTGAGAGAATGGATGACACTGCTCACACAAATGATTATTGAACTCCTCAAGTTTAATCTGTTATAAAATACTTTGGGATATTTAACCTATGAAAAGATAGGAAGATAAAGCTATTGAAAATGGCAGAAAAATCCATTGCATTTTTTTCATTAAAATATGACCAAAACTATGTTGCTATCGTAGACTAATTAGAAAGGATAATGTATTATGATTTTCCTTGCAAGTTGGGTTCATTATTGTGAGAAAATCAATATTTTTTCCTTTTGTGTGTCTACATGCATACATACATACTTATATGTTTGTATATATGCATATATGTATAGATAGAAAGATAGATAGATATAGATACATAATATGCAAGGTTCCAGAGAGCATGACATATTTGAAAAACAAAGGAAAAGGACATGGCAAACTATGAAATATTTATATTGGGCAAATGTTATAAATGTCTCCACATAATCCTATAAAACCTCTCCTTGGTTCTCAATTTTTATATTCTGAAGGGAATTGGAATGGAAAATAGGACCACGTATATGGAGTGCAGAAACATAGTTATATAGTGGGAGTAAATACCTGAAATTATAGCAAGACATGCAAAAGAAAGGGCATTCCATCACAATTTTACTACTAGAATATCAATTTTACCTAATACATCACTGAAAGATTTTTGTGCTCTAGTGAATATATAGATGATTTATTGCTTGGCAGAATGTCCCTGGCCTATTGTTACAAACTAATGCTTTGCTGGAAAGCATCCTGTGCTTGCATTGTATCAGTAAGACTTTCATGGTAGTTCATTGGGAGGAGATTCTCTCAAGAAAGAAATGATGGGAAGAAGTCAGGTGCACAATGAATCTTAACATAGAAAATCAGTTTTAAAAAAAGTACATATAGAAAAGTTAGCATTTACTTTATATGATGCCACATATCTTTTTAAAAGAAGCAATGAAATATCAGGGCAATACAGTATAATATAGAAATATGAATTTTTTGTGTACAGTATAGTAACATGTTCTATCTATTACTTTCTCATTAACAATTGCTGTAAAGTCTTCAGCCAACAGGACTTTCCTACCAGAAATCTGAAAGGAAACAAACAAAAATAGCCAAACTCCATTTTGAATTTTCAATGACAAAAGTATGTTAACATTTTCACCTAATTGTTGCCTTAACTGTTAGAGGCTCTTTTTATCCTAACAGGAATCACAGTACTTTTATGTGAACATAATATATCATAAAATATTTTGAAATAAAGTCAAAAATCATATGGAGATACATTTTTCCTTTAAATTCACATATACAGATTCCTCTTTCTTTAATGGGCAACTTTTTTTTTCTTCTTCCAAATTTAGCCACCTCTCCCGAAGTTATGATTATTTGATTCCAGAAAGGTAGCATTTCCAAAAGGACACCCTGGAACTTAATCTTAAAAATATTGGTTCCCTGAAAATACTAAGAAGTGACTGATTATGGTGATTTAAACCTCACTGGTCAAAACTGAATTGATGTCAAATAAATCAGAACAAAAACAAGGGGAAGGCAAGAGAAGGATGGTGAAGGGATATGTCTTCAACTTTCTACTGAACATAGACAGTCTAACAGGGTTAAGATGTCATGATTTGGGGAATAGTTTAAGACACAAAAGCAGAAGATTTATGGAACCCTGTAAAGAAAGAAGATACTTTACTGTGCTGACAGGTAAAATTGAACATAGAACTGGAAGGCAATTTCTTATTGAAAATAGAAGGGCATGCAATTGGAAATTGTCATTCAGAGTTGCAGAGGTCACAAAAATCACATGGTTTGAGAAAACATTAAGAATAGTGTGAAAATACATCAAAGAGAAGAATTCCATTCATTTTAGGGGGCTAAAAATGATATAGGTAATCATAAAAATAATGTATGGAATCACCTAGGTAGAGATCATATCTATATGTAATGACTGCTTATTTTGATAAAGATAATGTTTCATAAATAAATCTTGGCACATAACTGTAAAGAAACACATTATATTTATGTACATAGGTATATATGTGTACACAAACATGTACACATATATAGACACACATGCATGCATGCATATGTGTATGTATCTGTGTGTGTATATATATGTATATATATATATATTATACTGGAACTTACACCTACTTATACTTCTAGTGAGTCTTCCAACATTGGATGCCTCTGTAGTATGGTGGTAGCACTAAGATTTAAAAGGCAATACAATTGAAGTGAAAATAGACCTTAGAGAACTGGAGAGGTCTTGAGCATAGAACCAGTGACAGACGGTCGCAATCACTGGATGACAAGTTTAACTAAATTTGTATCCTCCAAAAGTATCTAATGTCTACAGAATAACTTGATGACTCAGTGCAATGTAATTAAGTACTAAGTAATTATTCTCTCATTTTAAATGTGAAAATGAATAACTGAAGCCTACCACATGAATAGAGTGCATGGAAAAAGAATACACACATATGTATAATACAAACACACACACACATATATGTATGTATTTTGTATTCATTAAAAAATTTGACTAGGAGTAAGAAGAGCTATACCCTAGTCCTAGTTCTGTCAGCAACTAGTTGTATAATCTTAAGAAAACAACTTTTCTCAGCCTCAATTCCTTCACTCATAAAATGAGAAGCTTGGATCTGATGGTTTCTAAGATCCCTTCCTTCCAGCTTTAAATATAAACTTAAAAATGCATTTGAAAAGGTTATCTTGTGGTTCATTTCTGTTAGAACTGGGACTAAACAGAGGTAGGATGGGATAGACTGCAAAATTACCAGAACCTAGAAATTAGAAAGAAAAATCAGGATGAGGCAATGAAACCCAGGGAGAGAAAGTCATTTGCCTCAGATCACACAAGCTATTTTAGTGGTAAAGCTGGGATTGTATCACAACAAAATGTCTTTCTCTTCAAAATAAAGGAGTTTGTCTACTAGGGGTGGGGAACCTGTGCCTTTGCCTGCCCCTGGTAAATGATAATAGCTAACATTTATATAGCACTTACTCTGTACCAGATATTATGTTAAGAGTTTTACAATTATTACCTCATGTGATTTTCACAACAACCCTTGTACGTAGGTGCTATTATTATTCTCATTTTTCAGATGAGGAAACTGAGACAGAAGTTGAATGACTTGCCCAGGGTCTCATGGCTAGTAAATTTCTGAGGCTGGATTTGAAATCAGATCCTTCTGACTCCCGGTCTAGTATTCTATTTATTGTGCTACCTAGAAGCCATATTGGCTCTAGAACTTTGCGGGGATATTGAACTTGATGGTGATGTTTAAGTGCCCTAGGTTTTAGGGGTTGGAAGGAAGGCAGAAGTAAAGAGATATACTGTATACCAGTTATCACATTATTCCCCTTCCCAAGTTAAATGAAACCAGAATTTGGATTAAATCTTCCTCAGTAATAAATTGAGAGCTCACTATCCTATTCTGTTCCAGTCTCAGTCTTTCCTCTTCCTAAAATTAACCTCTAAATAAATCTGTAATCTCAAGTCTACCACTATCTTTTCCTCAGTGACTTTGTTCCCCTCCCATATATCTTCCATCTATCTCTTTTCCCCTGAATATGGTGGTATATGCCTATAATCTCTGCTGCTAGGGGGTGCTGAGCCTGGCAGATCACTTGAACTCAGGAACTCAGGTGTCAGTGAAGAACTATTTATTAAGGATTTGCTATGAACCACATATTGTGCAAAGTACTGAGAATATTAATGCTAAAAGAAAGGGATAGCTCTTACTCTCAAGGAGCTTACAGTCTAATATGGGAATATAACACATAAAGGTAATGGAGTTATACCCATATGGGGACATGATAGCAAAAGTGAGAGAGAGGGGCGGCTGGTTGGCACAGTGAGTAAAGTGCCGGCCCTGGAGTCAGGAGGACCCGAGTTCAGTTCCAGCCTCAGATACTTAACACCCACACAAAAAACTGGCTGTGTAACCTTGGGCAATTGCCCTCCAAAACACAAAAAAAAAGCAAGAGAGAAAGAGAGTGAGGAGTGAAGCCTGGGAAGGACCAGTCAATCAGAGGAGGAAGCCACAGAGTATAGAGTGCTTCTAGTCTGAGAAATCTAAGTGATAGAGATTTCTTTGCCTAGTAGATAAAGTTCAGACAACCAGGAATGTGACCTGGAGAAGAATGAAAATATGCCTAGTCATGTATCCTGAAAATGAAGGTTTTAGTTGCAGTAAGCCTAAAGCTGATTAGGTCTACATTATTTGGCACCAATAAAGTAAGCCCTTGGAAGTGGAGGTCAACAAGGTTGCCCAAGGGGTTGCAAACAGACTGGTCCAGGTCAGAAAAATGGAGCAGGTTAAAGTTTCAATGTCAATCAAAATTGAGATCAAGCCATTAAGTAACAGTTGAATTTCCAGCATGAATGAGTGAAAGGAGATTCAATTATGAAAAGCAAAAACACATTTCCTTTGAGACTGGGTCTTTCCTCTCAGTCTATTCTGGTCTCCTCTATGTTAAAAAAAATCTCTTCCCTGACTCCCTTAAGTGTATCTTACCTCTGTCCTCTCCCTTCACAAGGAATAGCTTAGCTCCATTTGTCCACTCATCACTGCATTATGCTGATTCCCTAAGCCATCTGACATCTTTCCTTACTTCTCAGGGAAACAAATCTCTTGAAAGTTATTAATGAGTTCTTTATGACCAAGTTTAATTGTCTTTTCTTTCCTGGTGGTAACTTCTTTGGCTTCTTCGTGGCCTATGCGTATCTCACCTTCTTGAATCTCTGTGCTGGGTTCTGTGACCCCATACCTTTAGAGTTCCCCTGATTCTGTGATTAATGTCTATTTAATTCTCTGATTAATTCTACTTTTTCTTACTGCTCTGATCCATGCCTTAAAAATGAAGTTTCCCTTGATACTGTCCTAGGACCTTGTCTTATCTCTATGTATATGACTACAAACTCTATATTGTTACCTCCAACTCCTTCCCAAAATTCCAATCATATAATCTGAAATATTTACTTTGCATCTCCATTTGGAGGTCTACCAGTATTTCAGCTTAACACATCAAAAATTGAGCTTTTAATTTTCCTTCTCAAAACAGTTCCATCCCTAACTTCTCAATTTTTGTTAATAGTATCACTTATTTTCTCCAATCTTTCAGAGTAGTAATACTGAAGTCAGTTGCAATTCTTCCTTCTCCCCCATCTTTCATCCTAATCCCACATACCCAGTCAGCTGTCAAATCTCACATATCATTTGTACTCCAATACCATTTGCATCTGATTCCACTTGGCCAAACATATTCAAATACCATTTATTTGTTCAGTCTCTCTTCTCCTTTTTTCTAGCTTCCCAGCTAATCTCTCTTCCCAGTTAATCTAATCTCCAGCCCATCAAACATCTCCAGTCTATTTTCCGTAACACCTCTTCTAAAGTATTTTATTACTATGTATGTTGATTTTCTGCTTAAAATCCTTCAATGATTTCCCCCTGACTATTACATAAGGTATGAATTCCTGATTTGGACATTGAAGATCCCCCACAGCCTAACTTCAACCACTTTTCCTATACTACCCTCCTTCACAGATCCCATGGCCCATCAAAAGTAGACTATGTTCTAACCCCCATCCATTTTGGTTTTGTGCATTTGCTCAAGCTTTTCTCCATGCCTGGAATATATTTACTCTCCTCTACACTATATGTTGGAGTCCTTTTCTGCATTCAGTATAGGTCAGACATCACAACCCTCAAAAAGTTTCCTGTAACCATTTAGGTGAAAAGATCTCTCTCAAATTCCTCATAGCACCTCCCTTTTACATTTATCTCAAGTCTGTTGCATATAAGTTTGCTTCTTATGACCCCAATTGACTGTAAATTCATTGAAGTAACCCTGTCACCATCATCAAACTGGCATCTTTACCACACCTGTAGAGACAGATTTTATCTTATGATTAAAAAAAACTATTGGGCAGCTAGGTGGCACAGTGACAGAATGCCTGGCCTGGAGTTAGGAAGATTTATCTTTTTTATTTATTTATCTGAATTTAAATTTGACCCTAGACACTTAGTATCTGTGGGATGCTAGACAAGTCACTTAATCCTGTTTACCTCAGTTTTCTCATCTATAAAATGATCTGGAGAAGGAAATGGTAAAACACTCCAGTATCTCTGCAAAGAAAACACCAAAATAGATTACAAAGAATCAGACATAACTGAAAAACAAAAACTTTCTTGTTTATTTTGAGGTTAGATTTATCAAGTTCAGAGAGGGAGAGATTAAGGTCCCCCAGTAGTATAGTTTTGCAATCTATTTCTTTCTCTAATTCCCTTAACTTCTCCTCTAGGAATTTGGATGCTATACCACATGGTGCATATATGTTAAGTAATGATATTACTTCATTTTTGATGGTGCCTTTTAGCAGGATGTAGTTTCCTTCCTTATCTCTTTTAATTATATCTATTTTTGCTTTTGCTTTATCTGAGATAAGCATTGCTACCCCTGCTTTTTTTTTTTAGCTGAAGCATAATATATTCTACTCCAGCCTTTTACCTTTACCCTGAGAGTACTCCTTTGTTTCAAATGTGTTTCGTATAGACAGCATATTGTAGGATTATGGTTTTTAATCCATTCTGCTATCCACCTCTGTTTTATGTGAGAGTTCATCCCATTCACTTTCAAAGTAATGATTACTATCTGTCTCTTTCCCTCCATCCTATTCCCTCCCCTGCTTATAGCAGCTCTTTTTGCGGTGGCAAAGAATTGGAAATTAAGGGGGTGCCCATCAATTGGGGAATGGCTGAACAAGTTGTGGCACATGCATGTAATGGAATACTATTGTGCTATGAGAAACAAGGAGCAGATGGACTTCATATTTACCTGGAAAGGCTAATAGAAACTGATGCTAAGTTAGAAGAGTAGAACCAGGAGAAGTTTGTACACAATTACAGATACACCATATGTGTGATGACCAACTTTGATAGACTGGACTCTTCTCAGCAATGCAGGGTTATAAGTGAACCCCAAAAGACTCATGATGGAGAGATATGTCTACATCCAGAGAAAGAACTGAGTTTGAATCCAGATTGAAGCAAACCGCTTTCTCTTTTACTTTTTCTTGTTTGGTTTTGTTTCCTCTTTCCCATTGTTCATTCCATCTGATACAATCCTTCTTCATAACCTGACTAATGTCTAATGTGAAAGTATTTGCAGATCCTATACTTGATTGTATGCTGCTATGGGGAGAGGGAAGGGGAGGGAAGGAGAGAAAATTTGAAATTCAAGGAATTGTGGAACTGAATCTTGTAAACTAAAACTAGACAAGCAAATTAATAAAGAACAACATATTAAAAAAAAGAAAAAGAAAAGCTTTTTTATCTTATGATTAAAATTTTAATCAATAGATTTTACCTTAGAGTTTATATATATCTCAATCCCACCATTTTGGCCACTGTATTGAACATATACACCCATTATTGCTTTAGTTTTCAAATTAGTAATGAATCTTTGCATGTTTGCTCCTCCTTGTTCTTTTGATGAGAGTAGTCAAATAATCATGTGAAATTAATGCTTTCTGGTATTCTCATTCAAAGATGAATGTGAAGATTTTCAGGAGAGGAACCAAGATGGCAGAGTAAAGAAAGCAATCAGCTGAGCTTTCCCAATATTCCCCTCCAAACAAATTTAAAATAATGCCTTAAATCAAAATCTGGAGTGGCAGAACCAACAAAAAGTCAGAGTGAGACATTCTTCTTAAGACAACATAGGAGGATGGAAATAGAGATCCGTGACATGGGGGAGGATGTTGACCCAGAGCCCACATCAGTGAAAGACCAGTGGTAAGACTAGGTGGTGGTGATAGAAGTAGCAACACCTTTGGGAACTCTCAAGTTAGAGATGGCAAGGGGAGCTGGCAAGTGACCAGAAAGAGATTGCAGAATATTTCCATGTACTGCATGAGGGATCAAAATCTATTTGGCAGCTTCATTGCTTCTACCTGCGTCTGGGTCATAGTTCAAGGTCAAAGAGGAGTACTTTTGGTCAAGAGGGAGTGGAAACACTCAGGTATAGTATCACTTCTGGCCCCAAAGGATCATGAACCCTGAGAAACAGTATTATTTTCAGTCTCAAAGGAGCAGAGGCCCCTAAAACAGTATCCATTGCAATCTCAAGGAATTAGAGGTCCTTCCTGGGTAAGGATCAGTATGGAGAGCAAAGACCATACCTCTCCTCAGATCATATTACTTTGGAAGCAACAAACACTTACAAACCCCCAGAACTGATGAATTGCAAATGTAGATTCAAACATACTTTTAATTTTCTTTTTTGTTTTTTTAAACATATTTTCCCCCTGCCACCTGCCTAATATGGAAATGTTTTGAATGACTTCACATATATAACTGATAATAAATTGCTTGCCTTCTCAATGAGGGGGTAGGGGTGGAAGAGAGTTAAAAAATTTTAACAATGTTAATTTTTTAATTTAAAAATAAAAATATATTACATGAAAAAGGAAAATTGAAATGGAATAACTATCTCTATATTTCTATCTATCTATCTATCTATCTATCTATCTATCTATCTATCTATCT